>NC_041226.1:31232821-31240004 GCF_002837175.3 Physeter macrocephalus | reverse complement strand
TCCCACTGATGCAGGACCCATCCCTATTCTTTTGTCTCTGTTTTTTTTTTTTTTCTTTTTTCTTTTTCCCTACCCAGTTACATGGGGAGTTTCTTACTTTTTGGGAGGTCTGAGGTCTTCTTCCAGCATTCAGTAGGTGTTCTGTAGGAGTTTGTTCACATGTAGATGTATTTCTGATGTATTTGTGGGGAGGAAGGTGATCTCCGCGTCTTACTCTTCTGCCATCTTGAAGCTCCTCTCTGGTTCTCTGTCCATACACTTTTGTTTCCTGTGATTAATCATGATCATCAGATGTAAGTTATTTTTTTCCAAATTAGTTTATACCATTTTAATGTGTTATTGAAATGCTATAATTTAGTTAAATCTTGTTTAAAAAACAAAATATGGGAATAAAGCAGAGTTGTTATTTCTATTAAAATAGGGCAAATTATTTGGAAAGACTCAGTAAAGATATTCCATAAAAGAATTTCTATTTAAGTTGATGTGAAAGAATTATGTGTATGTATTGGAGGGGATCACAGAAATCTAGAAGGACAGTGTACTCATTGTTTTACAAGTTTAAAAATCTTAATTCTTTAGTCATGCAGTTTAATTATGACTTTTACATGAACCAGGGGATGCATTGTAGAGAAAAAAAATTGCTTGAAGTCAAAAGTGGTTGAGTGAATATACATAGTATGTATAAAGGTAATATATTAATATACATATATAAAGATAATATATATGCATAAAAATGTCTATGTATGTGTCTTTCTATATATGCATATGTATATTTGTCTATTTCTTTTTAGTTTTTCTTCGTTCATCTATTCTCATATTCATGAATTAAGACCAACTATATATTTCTATTTTTTTAGATAAAAAGCTAATATTCTTCAGAAAAATTTTGTTATACTTATTGTGATTATGGCCTTTTGAGTCAAATAAGGCAGTGATTAATCTCTACTAATTGTGTCTGTTTGATTTCATTAGCAAGCTTTCTGGTATTTTTGGAAACCACTCAATAATAAGCTAGGTCTCAGGATTCCTGCAATCTCTAATTCTCATTGCAAGCAGCCAATAAATCAATATTATGTGCACTTCAGAGTTCCCAAAACTGAAGCTCAAAAAGTCAAAGTTCTAGCCCTATAGTGTCAGAGTTCTGTTACCTAATATGAAATCTATCAGTATTTCCATTGTTCTCTATATCTGTTCTTCCTTTCTTCTATTACATATTTAAATAGTCAGCTTCTAAGCTCCACTTTCTTAGATTTAACAAACAGCCTCTGCCCCAAATCATATCACCTTTCTATTTATCTTCATTTATAATGACCTTCATACCAACTCTCTATGAAAATAAATGAATACTCTGAATCCTCCAAATCTATATAGTATACTTTCAAGTACATGAATGATCTCTTCATGACATGTTTTATTCATTTATTAAGAGAAATCTGCCCAGCAAAAACTAGATGCTTCTTTAGAACCTGGCAATTAAATCGTGTGTGTGTGTGTGTGTGTGTGTGTGTGTGTGTGTGTGTGTGTGTGTGTTTGTGTGTTTGTGTGGTGGGGGCAGGGCAGCTGTCTTGAGATATTGTTAAAATGATCTTACAAACATTTGTAATCATCTACTTTGAACAAGAGTATATGAAATTTTGAGTGTCTATATTAAGTAGGTATTGGGAAGGCATCTCAAAGAGATTTATGGTCAACACACATTAAGCATGAGGTTCTATGTGGACATCTCTTGTTTCTCTTAGGAATCTGACTTTCAACAAATAAACCCTCAAGGTTTGTAACTCCCTACCCCCTTAGGCTTCTGAACCATGCTGTGAAAGAGAGGTCTATATAAGTAACTCATGATTCTAGTGACTAAATTTTATCCTGAGACATACATTCTCATTATCAATATTATCTCTGATTGAAGAAGATACAATCACCCACATAATATTCTGGATTAATGATTATTCTTTTGATTCAATCTCTTGCATGAGGTGACTTGAAGTAAAACTGTCAAGACATAGAAGATTCAATCATACACAAAAGGGAAAACTTCCCAGGTTGCCAGTAGCTATTGTCATATCCACATTCTGTTTTGCTCATATCCAGTCTCCAATTCTTCAGAATTTTCCAAATCATTCCACTGTGGCCCCTGAAACTCAAGGTCTAGTGTCACCAAATTCTTCTCCTCAAGTAAGTCCTCTAATATTCCCTTAAATTGCTTGAGTTAACTGAAGACTTGCCATCTTGAGAAGACACAGGTTCTCCTGTAATTTACTCGAGACTGCCTCTTTGCAATACCCTGTCAGGCAATGCCTTCTGATACTCACTATTGTTGGCCCCATATAATTTATCTTATTTCTTACTTCATAAACTATGGTTCTTGTGAAGCACATAGTATCAAAATATACTGAACCTTATTCTTTCCAAATGAATAATCTTTAGAATTTCCACTCATCCACATGTGTCAGTAAAATCTTTAGCATAAGGACCACTGACATTTTCTCTATTCTCCCCTTCTTATCATTATAAACTATTTCATTAACATTAACATATTCCTTTCTTCCTAACTAGTACTCACTCTCAATGCCCTGAGTTTTATCATCATCAATGATGGTCCCTGCTCCAAAATTTTTAATTTGTGTGTCATACACTATGACTACCACCTTCTATCCACCAACTCTCATAGGCAACTATGCCTATCTGAACAAATTTTAGGCAGCATTAATTTGTGCCCATTTACCCTGTCCCATTCTTCACTATACATTACTGCCCCATTCACATCATATCCTGTCTTTTATCCTTTTGTGTATAATTTACACTTCTAGGGCCACCTGTTACAAAGTACCACCAACTGGGTGGCTTAAAACAATAGAAATTTATTGCCTCACTGGTCTGAAAGCTACAAAATTTGATATCAAGGGTTGGCAGGACCATGTTCCCTCTGAAACGTGCAGAGGAGAATCCTTCCTTGCCTCTAGAGCTTCTGGTGTTGGCTGGCAATTCTTGGTGTTCCTTGTAAGTGCATCACTCTGCCATCATTATCACATGGCCATATTCTCCCTGTATGTCTTCACATTGTCCCCTTTCTTTACAAATCTATATGTGTGTGTCCAATTTTCCTCTTCTTACCTTTGCTGGAACATATGTTAAGAGTACATTTAGTTTTGTAAACCACCAAACTGTCTTCCAAAGTAACTGCACTGTTTTGCATTCCAATCAGAGATGAATGAGAGTTCCTGTTGTTCCACTTCCCTTCTAGCATTTTATCTTGTGTATGTTTTGGATTTTGGTCATTCTAATAGTTGTGTACTGGTCCTCTTCTTTCTTTATTTAGAAATTGAGAAATCTTACACCAGGAATTGGGGATATTGTAAATTTGCCCTAGTTTGGACTATAAGGCAATAGAACAAAGTAGAAATATGTAGGTGTTGATGTCATAGGAAATCTAATTGAATTCCATATTTACCATTTAATTGGCAGGAGAGTTTTATTATTTTTAATTTTCGATTTCATTGTCTTCAAATTAACTTACCAAGAGGTTTAAAAGAGATGTATATGCTAAGCATGTAACACTTTGCCTAGGGTGTTTTTTGCACCCAGTCAATATATATTTATACATTGATATAAATTTAAATATATTTCATTTAATGTATATACATATATAATAGTGTTTTTAATTTTTTAAATATTTTAAACTTATAGAAAAAAATATAATAATCTTATACTAAAAAAACCTGAACCACAGGTCACAATTCTGTCAAATACTAATATTTTGTTCTTTATTATTAATTTTATTTATTATTTATTATTATTATTTATTATTATTATCTATATAACCCCATGGATTCTCTGTTCAATTTCTTTACTTTCTACTCTACCATGAGTCAATCAGTATGTTGTACAAAGTTTTTACAATTCTCAAACATATTTTGAGGTTACTATTATATATGTCCATATTCAAAAACATTTAGTACTTTTCACAGTTCTTCAAATTGTAATAAAGATATCATAGATTAAGTTTCCACCTTGCATTTTACACCTACCTTTATGCTTTTAAGCTTATTCTTATTGGTACTGTAACTTTGGTTCATTTATTTTGATTTACTGTATCCATTTTGTGAATATGCCACTTAGCAGTAACCACCATTCAATCAAAATCTTGTTTCTCTATTAATTCTGGTCTCGCTTATATATATTAAAAATTGTTTTATAATACTCTCTGTAAAGTTTGTGCTGTTTGTTAGATTCAATCAATTCTCTTTTCTTCAAAGTAATACAAGCACATCATTATGTTTAAATATTACAAATATATGACAAATTATGATAGTTTCCTGCCTATCCTTTCCTAAGAATGATTCTGTGCCCCTGAGGAAATTACTTTCCAAATTTCAAATTCATTCTTCTAATATTCACTCAATATTTCTTAAGGAAAGAGATTTTTTTCTTTACTCTAAAAATTTATGCTTTCCTCTTCTATTATAAATTATTGCATTTCAGTTTTTCTAGTATGGAAACACATTCCCAAATTCTCTTAAGATTTTATCACATATTTTTGGATAAAACAATGTTCAGTGTCAACATCCTTATATATAAATATTATATAGAGCTAAAAATTCATTGTAAATTTCATACTTAATTTTAAATTCTTTAAAATTATGTGGCCTTGTGTTTCTGTGCTCTCTTAATCATTTGACTCCAATGTCCTGACAAAATTTTAAAACAATTAACTGCATCTTGTTATCTATTAATTACATTTTCTTTTTTCTAGAAACATCAATGATAGAGCTCTCTGATTTCCTTTTTCTAATTTAGACTCTATTCACTATGATCACTACACAAATCTTATGTTAGGACTTTTCTGATACTGTCATCCTAAGATTTTACTTCACGTATCACCTATGTTGGATATACTGCTTTCTGCACTTCCAAGTCTTGCTCATTCCTGACTTTTATTTATTTATATTTTTTAACATCTTAATTGGAGTATAATTTCTTTACAATGTTGTGTTAGTTTCTGCTGTATAACTAAAGTTTCTACTGTATAACTAAAGTGAATCAGCTATACGTATACATATATCAACATATCCCCTCTCTCTTGCATCTCCTTCCCACCCTCCTTATCCCACACCTCAAGGTGGTCACAAAGCACCAAGGTGATCTCCCTGTGCTATGCGGCTGCTTCGCAGGAGCTATCTATCTTACATTTGGTAGTGTATATATGTCAATGCTACTCTCTCACTTCGTCTCAACTTACCCTTACCACTCCTCATGTCCACAAGTCCATTCTCTATGTCTGGGTCTTTATATTCTCCTGAACCTAGGTTCTTCAGAATCTCTTTTTTTTTAAGATTCCATATATATGTGTTAGCATATGGTATTTGTTTTATTTCTTTTCTCTTTCTGACTTACTTCACTCTGTATGACAGACTCTAGGTCCATCCACCTCACAACAAATAACACAATTTCATTTCTTTTTCTGGCTGAGAAATATTCCATTGTATATATGTGCCACATATTTTTATCCAGTCATCTGTTGATGGACACTTAGGTTGCTTCCATGCCCTGACTCCTGTAAATAGAACTGCAATGAACATTGTGGTACATGACACTTCTTGAATTATGGTTTTCTAAGGGTATATGCCCAGTAGTGGCATTGCTGGGCTGTACGGTAGCTCTATTTTAATTTTTTTAAGAAACCTCTATACTGTTCTCCATAGTGGCTGTATCAATTTACATTCCCAACAACAGTGAAAGAGTGTTCCCTTTTCTCCACACCCTCTCCAGTATTTATTGTTCATAGATTTTTTGATGAAGGCCCTTCTGACAAGTGTGAGTTATACCTCATTGTAGTTTTGATTTACATTTCTTTATTGATTAGTGATGTTGAGCATCCTTTCACATGTTTCATGACAATCTGTATATCTTCTTTGGAGAAATGTCTATTTAGGTTTTCTGCCCATTTTTGGATTGGGTTGTTTGTTTTTTTTTTTATATTGAGCTGCATGAGTTGCTTATTTATATTGGAGATTAATCCATTGTCAGTTGCTTTGTTTGCAAATATTTTCTCCCATTTTGAGGGTTGTCTTTTCATCTTGTTTATGGTTTCCTTTGCTGTGAAATGCTTTTAGGTTTCCTTAGGTCCCATTTGTTTATTTTTGTTTTTCTTTCCATTTCCCTAAGAGATGGGTCAAAAAGGATGTTGCGGTAATTTATGTCATAGAGTGTTCTGCCTATGTTTTCCTCTAAGAGTTTTATAGTATCTGGCCTTATATTTATGTCTTTAATTCATTTGGAGTTTATTTTTGTGTATGGTGTTAGAGAGTGTTCTAATTTCATTTTTTTACATGTGGCTGTCCAGTATTCTCAGCACCATTTACTGAAGAGGCAGTCTTTTCTCCAGTGCATATTCTTGCCTCCTTTATCAAAGGTAAGGTGACAATATATGCATGGGTTTATCACTGTGCTTTCTATCATGTTTCATTGATTAATATTTCTGTTTTTCTGCCAGTACCATACTGTCTTGATTATTGTAGATTTGTAGTATAGTCAGATAGCCTGATTCCTCCAGCTCCATTTTTCATTCTGAAGATTGCTTTCCTATTCGAGGTCTCTTTTGTTTTTTCCGTACAAATTGTGAAAATATTTGTTCTAGTTCTGTGAAAAATGCCAGTGGTAGTTTGATAGGGATTGCATTGAATCTGTAGATTGCTTTGAGTAGTATAGTCATTTTCACAATGTTGATTCTTCTAATCAAAGAATATGGTATATCTCTCTGTCTTTTTGCATCATCTCTAATTTCTTTCATCAGTGTCTTTTTTTTAACATTTTTATTTGAGTATAATTGCTTTACAATGGTGTGTTAGTTTCTGCTTTATAACAAAGTGAATCAGTTATACATAAACACATATTCCCATAACTCTTCCCTCTTGCATCTCACTCCCTCCCACCAACCCTATCCCACCCCTCTAGGTGGTCACAAAGCACCAGGATGATCTCCATGTGCTCTGCGGCTTCTTCTCACTAGCTAGCTATTCTACATTTGGTAGTGTATATACGTCCATGCCACTCTCTCACTTTGTCACAGCTTACCCTTCCCCGTCCCCACATTCTCAAGCCCATTCTCTAGTAGGTCTTTGTCTCCATTCCTGTCTTACCCCTAGGTTCTTCATGAGTTTTTTTTTTTTTTTTTTAGATTCCATAC
>NC_041226.1:31229924-31232524 GCF_002837175.3 Physeter macrocephalus | reverse complement strand
CTCCCGTTGTGGAGCGCAGGCTCAGTGGCCATGGCTCATGAGCCTAGCTGCTCCACGGCATGTGGGATCTTCCCGGACCGGGGCACGAACCCATGTCCTGTGCATCGGCAGGCAGACTCATAACCACTGCGCCACCAGGGAAGGCCTATTTGTAGTTTTTAAGGAACCTCCATACTGTTCTCCATAGTGGCTGTATCAATTTACATTCCCACCAGCAGTGCAAGAGTGTTCCCTTTTCTCCACACCTATCCAGCATTTGTTTCTAGATTTTTTGATGATGGCCATTCTGACCGATGTGACATGATATCTCATTGTAGTTTTGATTTGCATTTCTCTAATGATTAATAATGTTGAGCATTCTTTCATGTGTTTGTTGGCAATCTGTCTATCGTCTTTGGATAAATGTCTATTTAGGTCTTCAGCCCATTTTGGATTGGGTTGTTTGTTTTTTTGATATTGAGCTGCATGAGCTGCTTGCTAATTTTGAGGATTAATCCTTTGTCAGTTGCTGCATATGCAAATATTTTCTCCCACTCTGAGGGTTGTCTTTTGGACTGGTTTATGGTTTCCTTTGTTGTGCAAATCTTTTAAGTTTCATTAGGTCCCATTTGTTTATTTTTGATTTTCTTTCCATTTCTCTCAGAGGTGGGTCAAAAAGGATCTCACTGTGATTTATCTCATAGAGTGTTCTGCCTATGTTTTCCTCTAAGAGTTTGATAGTTTCTGGCCTCACATTTAGGTCTTTAATCAATTTTGAGCTTATTTTTGTGTATGGTGTTAGGGAGGGTTCTAATCTCATACTTTTACATGTACTTGTCTAGTTTTCCCAGCACCACTAATTGAAGAGGTTTCTTTTCTTCACTGAATATTCTTGCCTCCTTTATCAAAGATAAGGTGAGCATATGTGCGTGGGTTTATCTCTGGGCTTTCTATCCTGTTCCATTGATCTATATTTCTGTTTTTGTGCCAGTACCATACTGTCTTGATTACTGTAGCTTTGTAGTAGAGTCTGAAGTCAGGGAGCCTGATTCCTCCAGCTCTGTTTTTCTTCCTCAAGATTGCTTTCGCTATTTGGGGTCTTTTGTGTTTCCATACAAATTGTGAAATTTTTTGTTCTAGTTCTGCAAAAATTGCCAGTGGTAGTTTGATAGGGATTGCTTTGAATCTGTAGATTGCTTTGGGTAGTATAGTCATTTTCACAATATTGATTCTTCCAATCCAAGAACATGGTATATCTCTCCATCTATTTGTATCATCTTTAATTTCTTTCATCAGTGTCTTATAGTTTTCTGCATACAGGTCTTTGGTCTCCTTTGGTAGATTTATTCCTAGATATGTTATTCTTTCTTTGCAATGGTAAATGGGAATGTTTTCTTAATTTCACTTTCAGATTTATTCATCATTACTGTATAGGAATGCCAGAGTTTTCTGTGCGTTAATTTTGTATCCAGTTACTTTGCCAAATTCATTGATTAGCTCTAGTAGTTTTCTTGTGGAATCTTTAGGATTTTCTATGTATAGTATCGTGTCATCTGCAAACAGTGACAGCTTTACTTCTATTTTTCCTATTTGGATTCCTTTTATTTCCATTTCTTCTCTGATTGCTGTGGCTAAAAATTCCAAAACTATGTTGAAAAAAAGTGGTGAGAGTGGGCAACCATGTCTTGTTCCTGATGTTAGTGGAACAGGTTTCAGTTTATCACCATTGAGGACAAAGTTGACTGTGGTTTGGTCATATATGGCCTTTATTATGTTGAGGAATGTTCCTTCTATGCCTACTTTCTACTGTGTTTTTATCATAAATGGGTGTTGAATTTTGTCAAAAGCTTTCTCCTCATCTATTGATATTATCTTATGGTTTTTCTCCTTCAATTTGTGAATATGGTGTATCACGTTGTTTGATTTGCATATATTGAAGAATCCTTGCATTCCTGGAATAAGCCCCACTTGATCATGGTGTATGATCCATTTAATGTGCTGTTGGATTCCGTTTGCTAGTATTTTGCTGAGGATTTTTGCATCTATGTTCACCAGTGCTATTGGCCTCATGTTTCTTTGTGACATCTTTGTCTGGTTTTGGTATCAGGGTGATGGTGGCCTTGTAGAATGAGTTTGGGAGTGTTCCTCCCTCTGCTATAATTTGGAAGAGTTTGAGAAGGATAGATGTTAGCTTTTCTCTAAACATTTGATAGAATTCGCCTGGGAAACCATCTGGTCCTGGGCCTTTGTTATTGGAAGATTTATAATCACAGTTACAATTTCAATGCTTGTGATTGGTCTGTACATATTTTCTATTTCTACCTGACTCAGTCTTGGCAGGTTGTGCATTTCTAAGAATTTGTCCATTTCTTCCACGTTTTCGATTTTATTGGCATAGAGTTGCTTGTAGTAGTCTCTCATGATCTTTGGTATTTCTGCAGTGTCCGTTGTTACTTTTACTTTTTCATTTCTAATTCTATTGATTTGAATCCTCTCCCTTTTTTTCTTGATAAGTCTGGCTAATGGTTTTTCAATTTTGTTTATCTTCTCAAAGAACCAGCTTTTACTTTTATTGATCTTTGCTATCATTTCCTTCATTTCTTTTTCATTTATTTCTGATC
>NC_041226.1:31227696-31229609 GCF_002837175.3 Physeter macrocephalus | reverse complement strand
TTTATCTTCTCAAAGAACCAGCTTTTACTTTTATTGATCTTTGCTATCATTTCCTTCGTTTCTTTTTCATTTATTTCTGATCTGATCTTTATGCTTTCTTTCCTTCTGCTAACTTTGGGGATTTTTTGTTCTTCTTTCTCTAATTGTTTTAGTGGCAATTTATGTTGTTTATTCGACATGTTTCCGGCTACTTAAGGTAGGATTTTATTGCTATAAATTTCCCTCTTAGAACACTTTTGCTGAATCCCAAATGTTTTGGGTCATCTTGTCTCTATTGTCATTTGTTTCTAGGTATTTTTTGATTTCCTATTTGATTTCTTCAGTGATCACTTCGTTATCAAATAGTGTAATGTTTAGCCTCCGTGTGTTTTTTTTCTTTTTTTTTTACAAATCTTTTCCTGTAATTGATATCTAGTCTCCTAGCATTGTGGTCCAAAAAGACACTTGATACAATTTCATTTTTCTTAAATTTGCCTAGGCTTGATTTGTGACCCAAGATATGATCTATCCTGGAGAATGTTCCAATAGTACTTGAGAAAAATGTGTATCCTGTTGTTTATGGATGGAATGTCCTAAAATATCAATTAAGTCCATCTCATTTAATGTATCATTTAAAGTTTGTGTTTCCTTATTTATTTTCATTTTTGATGATCTGTCCATTGGTGAATGTGGGGTGTTAAAGTCCCTTACTATGAATGTGTTACTGTCGATTTCCCCTTTTATGGCTGTTAGTATTTGCCCTATGTATTGAGGTGCTCCAATGTAGGGTGCATAAATATTTACAGTTTTTATATCTTCTTCTTGGATCTATCCCTTGATCATTATGTAGTGTCCTTCTTTGTCTCTTGTAATAATCTTTATTTTAAAGACTATTTTGTCTAATATGAGAATTGCTACTCCAGCTTTCTTTTGATTTCCATTTGCATGGACTATCTTTTTCCATCCCCTCACTTTCAGTCTGTATGTGTCCCCAGGTCTGAAGTGGGTCTGTTGTAGACAACATATATATGGATCTTGTCTTTGTATCCATTCAAGTAGTCTGTGTCTTTTGATGGGAGCATTTAATCCATATACATTTAAGGTAATTATCGATATGTATGTTCTTATTACCATTTACTTAATTGTTTCAGGTTTGTTCTTGTAGGTCTTTTCCTTCTCCTGTGTTTCTTGCCTAGAGAAGTTCCTTTAGCATTTGTTGTAAAGCTGGTTTTGTGGTGCTGAACTCTCTCAGCTTTTGCTTGTCTGTAAACGTTTAATTTCTCCATCAAATCTGAATGAGATCCTTGCTGGGTAGAGTAATCTTGGTTGTAGGTATTTCTCCTTCATCACTTTAAATATGTCCTGCCACTCCCTTCTGGCTTGCAGAGTTTCTGCTGAAAGATCAGCTGTTAACCTTATGGGGATTCCCCTGTGCCTTATTTGTTGTTTTTCCCTTGCTGCTTTTAATATTTTCTTTGTATTTAATTTTTGTTACTTTGAGTAACATGTGTCTTGGCGTGTTTCTCCTTGGATTTATCCTGTATGGACTCTCTGTGCTTTCTGGACTTGATTAACTAGTTCCTTTCCCATATTAGGGAAGTTTTTAACTATAATATCTTCAAATATTTTCTCAGTCCCTTTCTTTTTCTCTTCTTCTTCTGCGACCCGTATAATTCGAATGTTGGTGCATTTAATGTTGTCCCAGAGTTCTCTGAGACTGTCCTCAGTTCTTTTCATTCTTTTTTCTTTATTCTGCTCCGCAGTAGTTATTTCCACTATTTTATCTTCCAGGTCACTCATGCGTTCTTGTGCCTCAGTTATTCTGCTCTTGATCTCTTCTAGAGTATTTTAAATTTCATTTCTTGTGTTGTTCATCATTGCTTGTTTCCTCTTTAGTTCTTCTAGGTCCTTGTTAAATGTTTCTTGCATTTTCT
>NC_041226.1:31109453-31227536 GCF_002837175.3 Physeter macrocephalus | reverse complement strand
TTCTCCATCTGCTGTGTGTTTTTCTGTCTTCTCATTTTGCTTATCTTACTGTGTTTGGGGTCTCCTTTTTGCAGACTGCAGGTTCATAATTCCAGTTGTTTTTGGTGTCTGTCCCCAGTGGCTAAAGTTGGTTCAGTGGGTTGTGTAGGCTTCTTGGTGTAGGGGACTAGTGCCTGTGTTCTGGTGGATGAGGCTGAATCTTGTCTTTCTGGTGGGCAGGTCCAAGTCTGGTGGTGTGTTTTGGGGTGTCTGTGGCCTTATTATATTTTTAGGTAGCCTCTGTGTTAATGGATGGGGTTGTGTTCCTGTCTTGCTAGTGGTTTGGCATAGCTTGTCCATCTCTGTATCTTGCTGGTCATTGAAGCTGGGTGTTGGTGTTGAGATGGAGATCTCTGGGAGATTTTCACCGTGTTATATTACGTGGTGCTTGGAGGTCTCTTGTGGACCAGTGTCCTGAATTTGGCTCTCCCACCTTAGAGGCACAGCACTGACTCCTGGCTGAAGCACCAAGAGCCTTTCATCCACATGTCTCAGAATAAAAGGGAGGAAAAGTACAAAGAAAGAAAGAAAGAGGATACAATAAAATAAAGTAATATAAAACAAAATAATGTTATTACCATAAAAAAATAATTATTAAGAAAAAAAATTAATTAAAAAAATAATTTAAAAAAGACGGACAGAACCCTAGGACAAATGGTGAAAGCAAAGCTATACAGGCGAAATCTCACACAGTAGAATAAACATAAACACTCACCAAAAGAGGAAAAGGGGAAAAAATAATATATCTTGCTCTCAAAGTCCCCCTCCTTCTTGGGCTTCCCTGGTGGCACAGTGGTTGAGAGTCTGCCTGCCGATCCAGGGGACGCAGGTTCGTGTCCCTGTCTGGGAGTGTCCTGCATGCTGCGGAGCGGCTGGGCACGTGAGCCGTGACCACGGGTCCTGCGCGTCTGGAGCCTGTGCTCCACAATGGAAGAGGACCGCATACCACACACACAAAAAAATAAATTCCACCTCCTCATTTTGGGATGATTCATTGTCTATTCAGGTTTTCCACAAATGCAGGGTACATCAAGTTGATTCTGGAGATTTAATACGCTGCTCCTGAGGTTGCTGGGGGAAATTTATCTTTCTATTGTTTGTTCACACAGCTCCTGGGGTTCAGCTTTGGATTTGGTCCCACCTCTGTGTATAGGTCGCTGGAGGGCATCTGTTCCTACTCAGACAGGACACAGTTATAGGACCAGCTGATTCGGGGGCTCTGGCTCACTCAGGCCTGGGGGCTGGAGTGGCACGGAGTGCCAGATGAGCCTGCGGCGGCAGAGGCCAGCATGATATTGCACCAGCCTTAGTTGTGCCATGCATTCTCCCAGGGAAGTTGTCCCTGGATCACGGGACCCTGGCAGTGGCGTGCTGCACAGGATCCTGGGAGGGGAGGTGGGGAGAGTGACCTGTGTTCACACACAGGCTTCTTGGTGGTGGCAGCAGTGTCCTTAGCGTCTCATGACTGTCTCTGTGGTCTGCACTGATAGCTGCGGCTCACGCCCCTCTCTGGAACTCCTGTCAGCAGAGCTCTTAATCCCCTCTCCTAGCACACCAGGAAACAAAGAGGGAAGAAAAAGTTTCTTGCCTCTTTGGCAGCTCCAGACTTTTTCCCGGACTCCCTCCCAGCTAGCCGTGGGGCACTAACCCCTTCAGGCTGTGTTCGCACCTCCAATCCTCTCCCTGTGATCCAATCGAAGTCTGAGCTTCAGGTCTCAGCCCTAGCCAGTCCCGGCAGGTGAACAAACAATCCTCTTGGGCTGGTGAGTGCCAGTCGGCACTGATCCTTTGTGCGGGAATCTCTCCACTTTGGCCTCCACAGCCCTGTTGCTCTGCTCTCCTCCATGGCTCTGGAGCTTCCCCCCTCCTCCACTTGCAGTCTCCGCCCATGAAAGGACTTCTAGTGTGTGGAAACCTTTCCTCCTACACAGCTCCCTCCAACTGTTGCAGGTCCCGTCCTTATTCTTTTGTCTCTGTTTATTCTTTTTTCTTTTTCCCTACCCAGGTACATGGGGAGTTTCTTGCCTTTTGGGAGGTCTGAGATCTTCTGCCAGTGTTCAGTCTTTGTTCCCTACCCAGGTACATGGGGAGTTTCTTGCCTTTTGGGAGGTCTGAGATCTTCTGCCAGTGTTCAGTTTTTGTTCTGTAGGAGTTGTTCCACGTGTAAATGTATTTCTGATGTATCTGTGGGGAGGAAGGTGATCTCCGCATCTTATTCTTCCACCATCTTCCCAGCTCTCTCATCAGTGTCTTATAGTATTCTACATACAGTTTTTTTTTTCCTCCTTAGGTAGGTTTATTCCTAGGTATTTTATTCGTTTTGTTGCAATAGTAAATGGGAGAGTTTCCTTAATTTCTCTTTCAGATTTTTCATCATTAGTGTATAGGAATGCAAGAAATTTCTGTGCATTAATTTTGTATCCTGTTACTTTACCAAATGCATTCATTATTTCTAGTAGTTTTCTCATAACGGCTTTAGGATTCTCTATGTATATTATCATGTCATCTGCAAACAGTGATAGTTTTACTTCTTTTCTGATTTGGATTCTTTTTATTTATTTTTCTTATCTGATTGCTGTGGCTAAAACTTCCAAAACTATGTTGAATAATAGCGGTGAGAGTAGGCAACCTTGTCCTGTTCGTAATCTTAGAGGAAAATGTTTCACTTTTTCACCATTGAGAACAAGGTTGGCTGTGGGTTTGTCATATATGGCCTTTATTAGGTAGATGAAAGTTCCCTCTTGCCTACTTTCTGGAGGGTTTTTATCAAAAATGCATGTTGAATTTTGTTGAAAGCTCTCTCTGCATCTATTGAGATAATCATATGGTTTTCATCTTTCAGTTTTTTAATATGGTGTATCACATTGATTTGCGTATATTGAAGAGTCCTTGGATTCCTGGGATAAACCCCATTTGATTGTGGTGTATGTTCCTTTTAATGTGTTGTTGGATTCTGTTTGTTAGTATTTTGTTGAGATTTTTACATCTATGTTTATCAGTGATATTGGCCAGTAGTTTTCTTTCTTCATGACATCTTTGGTTTTGCTATCAGGGTGGTCGTGGCCTCACAGATGAGGTTAAAAGTGTTCCTCCCTTTGTTATATTTAGGAAGAGTTTGAGAAGGATAGGTGTTAGCTCTTTACTAAATGTGTGACAGAATACTCCTGTGAAGCCATCTGATCCTGAGTTTTTGTTTTTGGAAGATATTTCTTCACAGTTTCAATTTCAGTGCTTGTGATTAATATGTTTATATTTTCTATTTCTTCCTTATTCAGTCTCAGAAGGTTGTGCTTTTCTAAGAATTTGTCCATTTCTTCCAGGTTGTCCACTTTATTGGCATAGAGTATCTTGTAATAATCTCTTATGATCCTTTGTTTTCCTGCAGTGTAAGTTGTTACTTCTCCTTTTTCATTTCTAATTCTGTTTGTTTGAGTCTTCTCCCTTTTTTTTCTTGATGAGTCTGGCTAATTGTTTATCAATTTTGTTTATCTTCTCTAAAAACCAGCTTTTATTTTTATTGTTCTTGCTATCATTTCCTTCATTTATTTTTCATTTATTTCTGATGTGATCTTAATTATTTCTTTTGTTCTGCTAAGTTTGGGTTTTTGTTTTGTTTTCATTTTTTTATTCTTTCTCTAATTGCTTTAGGTGTAAGGTTAGGTTGTTTATTTGAGATGTTTCTTGTTTCTTGAGGTAGGTTTGTATTGCTATAAACTTCCCTCTTGGAAGTGCTTTTGCTGCATTCCATAGGTTTTGGGTCACCTTGTTTTCACTGTCACTGTTTCTAGGTATTTTTTAGTTTCCTCTTTCATTTCTTCAGTGATCTCATGTTTATTTAGTAGTGTATTGTTTAGCCTCCATGTGTTTGTACTTTTTACAGTTTTTTCTTGTAATTGATATATAGTCTCATAGTGTTGTGGTCAGAAAAGATACTTGATACGATTTTAATGTTTTTAAATTTACCACCCAAGATATGATCTATCCTGGAGAATGTTCCATGAGCACTTGAAGAGAAAGTGTATTCTGATTTTTTTGGGTGGAATGCCCTTTAAATATAAATTAAGTCCATCTTGGTTAATGCACCATTTAAAGCTTGTGTTTCCTTATTGATTTTTATTTTGGATGATCTGTCCATTGGTGAAATTGTGGTGTTACAGTCCCCTTCTATTGTTGTGTTACTGTCATGTTCCCCTTTTATGACTGCTAGCATTTGCCTTATGTATTGTGGTGCTCTTATTTTACGTGCATAAATATTTACAATTGTTATATCTTCTTCTTGGATTGATCTCTTGATCAATATGTAGTGCCCTTCTTTGTCTCTTGTAATAGTCTTTTTAAAAATCTAGTTTGTTTGAGAGAAGAATTGCTACTTCAGCTTTCTTTTGATTTCCATTTGCATGCAATAACATTTTCCATCCCCTCACTTTCAGTCAGTATGTTTACCTAGGTCTGAAGTGGGTCTCTCGCAGACAGCGTATAAATGGGTCTTTTTTTGGTATCCATTCAGCCAGTCAATGTCTTTTGTTTGGAGCATTTAATCTATTTACATTTAAGGTAATTATTGATATGTATGTCCCTATTACCATTTCTTAATTGTTTTGGGTTTGTTATTGCAGTTCTTTTCCTTCTCCTTAGTTTCCTGCCTAGATAAGTTGCTTTAGCATTTGTTGTAAAGCTGGTTTGGTGGTGCTGAATTCTCTTAGCTTTTTCTTATCTGTAAATTTTTAAATTTCTCTGTCAAATCTGAATGAGATCCTTGCTGGGTAGAGTAATCTTTGTTGTAGGTTTTTCTCTTTCATCATTTTAAATATGTCTTGCCACTCTCTTCTGGCTTGCAGAGTTTCTGCTGAAAGATAAGCTGTTAACCTTATAGGGATTCCATTCTATATTATTTCTTGCTTTTCCCTTGCTGCTTTTAATATTTTTTCTTTGTATTTAATTTTTGATAGTTTCATTAATATGTGTCTTGGTGTGTTTCTTCTTGGATTTTTCCTGTATGGGACTCTCTGTTCTTCCTGGACTTGACTATTTCTTTTCCCATATTAGGGACACTTTCATCTATAATCTCTTCAAATATTTTCTCAGACCTTTTCTTTTTCTTTTCTTCCTCTGAGATCCCTATAATTTGAAAGTTGGTGTGTTTAATGTTGTTCCCGACGTCTCTGAGACTGTTCTCAATTCTTTTCAATCTCATTTCTTTATTCTACTCCATGGTAGTTATTTCCACTCTTTTATCTTCCAGGTCACTTATCCATTCTGCCTCAGTTATTCAGCTATTGATTCCTTCTAGAGAATTTTTAATATCATTTTTCTGTTCATTGTCATTGATTGTTTGCTCTTTAGTTCTTCTTCGTCTTTGTTAAATGTTTCTTGTATTTTCTCCATTCTATTTCCAAGATTTTGAATCATCTTTACTATCATGACTCTGAGTTCTTTTTCATGTAGACTGCCTATTTCCTCTTCATTTGTTTGGTCTGGTGGGTTGTTACCTTCCTCCTTCATCTGCTGCATATTTCTCTGTCTTCTCATTTTGCTTAACTTCCTGTGTTTGGGGTCTCCTTTTCACAGGCTGCAGGTTTGTAGCTCCCATTGTTTTTGGTATCTGTCCACAGTGGGTAAGATTGGTTCAGTGTGTTGCGTAGGTTTCCTGTTGGAGGGGACATGTGCCTGTGTTCTGGTGCATGAAGTTGCATCTTGTCTTTCTTGTGGGCAGCATTGTGTCCAGTGGTGTGTTTTGTGGTGTCTGTGACCTTGGTATGATTTTAAGCAGCCTCTCTGCTAATAGATGGGGTTGTGTTCCTGTCTTTCTAGTTTTTTGGCATGAGGTCTCCAGCACTGGAGCTTACTGGTCATTGAGTGTATCTGGGACTAAGTGTTGATACGGAGATCTCTGGGAGAGCTCTCACCAATTGATATTACATGGGGCTGGGAGGTGTCTGTTAGTCTAATGTCCTATACTCGTCTCTCCCACCTCAGATGCCTTTGACTGATACCCGGCTGGAGCACCAAGATCCTATCAGTCACACAGCTCAGAAGAAAAGGTAGAAAATGAAAGAAAAAATGATAATAAAATAAATTTATTAAAATAAAAATTTAAAAAATAATTAAAATAAAAAAATAAATATTAATTTAAAAAAGATTAGAGCAATCAAACCAATATACAAATCCACCAATGTTAAAAAGCGCTAAAAACTATAGTAAGATAAGCATAAAAATCAGAAACTAGTTTGTAACATACAGGAAACCCCAAGTCTATACTTGCTCCCAAAGTCCATGGCCTCAATTTTGGGATGATTCATTGTCTAGTCAGGTATTCCACAGATGCAGAGTACATCAAGTTTAGTGTGAAGATTTAATCTGCTGCTCCTGAGGTTGCACAGAGAAATTTCCCTTTCTCTTCTTTGTTCACACAGCTCCTGGGTTTCAGCTTTGTATATGGCTCCACCTCTGTTAATAGGTCACCTGTGGGTGTCCAGGTACCTGGAGATTTTCTTGCCTTTTGGGAAGTCTGAGGTCTTCTGCCAGGGTTTTGTAGATTTTCTGTAGGAGTTCTTCCACATGTAGATGTATTTTTGATGTATCGATGGGAGAAAGGTGATCTCCACATCTTACTCCTCTGCCATCTTGAAGGTCCTCCCCTTCCCGACTTTTACATCCATGTTTTACTAGTGCACAGAATTCATTGTCTTTCTGGGTAAAATTGTTAACATATGATTTTACAAATAATGTACTATAAATGATATATGATAATGTGTATTTGTACTCATCCTACATAGTAAGTATACTTTATTGTTTAAAATTCTAGATTGAAAATACTTTCCCTCCAAAATTTCTCAATTGTCTCTAACTTCCCTTGGTTCTGGAAATAAATTTAGTTAGATTTAGAGGAATTTTCCTCCAGTAGTTGTTCAAAAATATCCACTTTTAATTTACCTTACTTTCAATAATTATTATCAAACAATTCAAGGATTCAAAAATGTTTTAAAATATTATAGCATAAACCCGTTTTCCTACCACCCAGGAAAAGTTGTTGTGCAAAACTATTAGAAGTTTCTTACCATAAGGAAATGGATCAAAGAGTATGCATAGCTTCAAATAACATTAGATATTGCTAAATTCCCTTCTCAGTCATCTTCCTAATTCAACTAGATCAGCAGCACATGGAGTTGTTTTTGTTCTACATCCTTCCCAACACTTAATATTGTGATTTAAAAATTTTGCCCATATCAAGGGGAAGAAATAGCATTTCATTATTTTTGGTTTGTTTCAGAAAGCAGTTTTTTATTCAGTGACAGAAAATGATAAGGAAAGGGTGGATTAAAAAATGCATATAGTTATCACTGGATGGTATTTTTTTGTTTAATATTGAAACAATCTGCTAAAGGCACTTCCTGTCTTTAGATAATCTCTGGTCTGAAATTTCTTTATTTTTTTCTTTAATTGAAGTATAGCTGATTTACAATGTTGTGTAAGTTTCAAGGGTTCAGCAAAGTAATTCAGTTACACACACACACACACACACACACACACACACACACTCACACATATATATATATATAGCTATTCTTTTTCAGATTCTTTTTCCTTATAGGTTATTAAAAAATATTGAGGATACTTCCCTGTACTATACAGTAGGTCCTCATTGTATATCTATTTTACATACACTAGTGTGTATGTGTTAATCCCAAACTTCTAATGTATCCCTCCCCCCACCCTTTCCCCTTTGGTAATCATAAATTTGTTTTCTATGTCTGTGGGTCTATTTATATTTTATATATATGTTCATTTGTACCTTTTTTTTTAGATTCCACAAATAAGCAATACCAATATGATATTTGTCTTTGTCTGGTTTACTTCATTCAGTATGATAATCTCTAGGTCCATCCATGTTGCTACAAATGACATTATTTCATTATTTTTTATGGCTGAATAATATTCGATTGTATATATATATACCACATCCTCCTTATCCATTCCTCTTTTGATGGACATTTACATTGTCCTTGATGTTTTAATTTGCATTTTTCTGATTTCCAGTGAGTTAGAACATTGTGTTTTCTTATGTTTCATGCTTCTTCCTTTCTTACATACAGCACTTTCAGTGCCTACATATCAAGGGCCAAACCCAGATTCCAGATGTGAGACATAGATGATATTGATCTCTCTCCCATTGAAATTTAGAATGTATTTTCCCTTTCTGGTCTGTGGAGACATTCATTTGGTTTCTTTAACTCAATTATGTGTTTTGAATGTACATATACACATATTTATACACATTCATGTTCATATATACATATGTGTATATGTTTCTGGGTTTTTTAATTGTATCTCTTTCTGAGGGTTACAAAACATGCCCAAATTACCTTCTGTGTCTTTTGCTGTGAATGAGAGTGGAACACTGATTTAGAATTATTTTTGTCATTAGATTTATAATCATTAAAACCATGAAATGTATAATTGAAAAGTATTTGAGTTTATAAAAATTGAAGCTATGCAATATAATCCATTAATTTTTAAATGTAAATTAAGATTCTTCTATGATTTGTAATATTTGTTAATTTATGAAATTAGGGTTGCCATAATTAGCCAACAAAAATATAGGTTGTGCAATTAAATTTGTATTTCAGATAAACAGCAAAATTTGTTTCAGTGTAAACATGTCCCAAGTATGCCCAACTGGGATATCCAGTATTTTTTGTAGTAACAAAAATAAATTCATATTTATAATTAAATACTTTGGCAAATATTACCATCATTTTACAGTTTCTTGAGTTTTTTGCCCTGGTGGATTTTTCTACTCCTTGATTTTTCTAATTTATTAAAATCAGCAATAAAATGAATAATGCATGCTTTTGAGTGACAATTGGCTGATGACTACAAAGTGTGACTGCATTGGGAGAAGTATAATATGGTGCCTATGAGTACTTTCTCTGGAACCAGATTGCCTGGCTAGAATTCTGGCTTCAACATTTCCTAGCTTTGTGAATCCAGTCATACTCTGTAAACTCTCTGTGCCTTAGTTTCCTCTTCCAGAAATAAGCTAATATGTGCATTAAATATGTGACTCAAAAAAGTAACTGGTATGTGAAAAAAAATCTATGGTCTTAACTATTTTTATCTTCTATCTCTACATTTATTTTTTTTAATCTGTAAATATGTTTGCATATTTTAAATATTAGACGATAAATAGGAATAACTTAATGATTCTAGACTTGCCAGCTTAAATTTAATACATGAAGGGATGCTGAGACAAGCCATCACATTATTAATTTACAGTTCACTAGAATAAGAAAGTTTGCAAGCACTATATTATTTTAGAGAGTACCTATTATAAGCCCAATTTGATATGCATCTGTAATAGAATGACTTTTTATCTAGACAGAGAAAGATCAAAATATAATCTCTATGATTTCAGTTTAATCTTGAGATTTTATCTTATATCATATTTTCATAAATGACTAAGAACCTGCAGTGGAAATTGAAATACTATTGTGTGAACAAAACTGCCTAGAGAACGCCATTCAGAGATTCCTTGCCGTTAGTTCACTGACAATCTTAGAGCTGCACAAGACTGGTATCATTTAATTATTGTACTCTCTTCGCCAGTGGATTAGTTTCTAGAGTACCACTTAAGCTGAGATAATGCATTAACGCTGGTGAAATTCACCAGTACTTAGGTGCAAAGTTTGGAAAGCACTGATCTCCAATAAATTTTGTTGGAAAGAAAAATCTGAGTGTTAATTGAACCACATTATGAACACAGGTAACGTTTGAACAGCAACCTTAATGTATTAGAAATAGTAAGTAAGCACGAAAAAAAAGTTGACCAACATACCTAAGCAAAAAAATAACTGAACAAATAAATATATATACTATGTAAAAGAGTTATAGAGTACCAATGTTTTTTTGATTAAATAAACATTAGTACTTGACTAAATTAGTACTTGACTGAATAAAACATTATATATGACTAATAGACTTATAAAAATTGCATCAATGAATATTAATATATTAATAAATAAATATCTTCTACATTAAAAAATTAGGTAATAGAATGAACAAAACCATTCATAAAAGCAGAAAAACATATATAAGATACAAGAATATTATGAAGGAAAGAGTACTGCCTATATGAATAAAATTTACAGCTATGGTGAGAATCTGTTTTAAAAAATGGAGAGATATTTTGTGTCTTTCTAAATAGCTGTCTTTGCCCCATTTTACCATCCTGATGTGTAATTAATTTGGTGTATGTGTGTCACTCATAAAATGTTAACAATAATCTGAGAGTAGTGAGATTTAGCATGATATTTACTTTCTCATTTTTTCCTATAGTCTTTGAATTACTATCTTATGTATTTCTTTCACATTAAAAATATTTTCAACTAAACAATCAAGGAAATATCACTCACAGTGCTAACATCTAAGTTATAGAAGACAAAGTTTTATTTATTTATTTATTTATTTATTTTAATTTAACAAAGATTTTAGAATTTTCTTTCTATATTAGTATACTTTTTAGCTAGATTTTTCCTCTTACTTTTAATCATTTTTTCTTTTAACAATATGTGAATTTTCTCTTGTTAATTTCCTATTATACTTTCTTCTTCCCTTATAAACACAAATAACACATTTATTTTCGCTTGGAATCGTTTTATTTTTTTCTGCCCTATGTGTCACATTATTTGGGCTATTGTTGAGCATCTCTAGTTCTTTTCTATCCACACAATTCTTGTGACAGAAAGCAGATCACGTATCACTCTTGAAAACTAACTGTACCTTTAAGGATATGGGTAAATCATTCTTAAAAAGTGTAAAGGTGTTTTAAATGCCTTAAATAAATTTTCCACTTAAATTTTCATTAATTATTTTTTAAATCATTTGGCAAAGCAGATACAAAACTCTTTATCTGTAAGTCTGTATTTTCACTTTTAACATCTTACAATTGAGGATAATTATATTCTTTTAATGAAAGATTTTTGAACAAGGTAGAAAGACAATTTTCTAACTCTGGAATACATTGAACAAGTAACACAGTGGGGTATTTTGTTACTATTTTTTATAAAAAATAATATTTTTGTAAGTTAAAGACAAATCCATTCTCATTGAGTTTTTTCAAACAATAGCAAGGAATCTAGAAGGTAATTATTATTCACAATGATCTCTCCACTTGAAAGAGTCTGTTACATATTTTTCTTGCAGTGCTTTACCTATACTACTTCACTTTTTTACTTGTCTAGAACATTAAACTAATTTTGCATACAGTTTTGCCTATTGTTTTTTTTTGTTGTTGTTGTTTTTCTTTCAGTAGATATCATATTATGAGAAATCGTTTCTCATTTCCTTCACTTCCCACAAAGGAAATACTGATTAGGTCCCTGCTCCATCCTTCTGACACTGCTAAACAACAAAATCTATTAGGATATTGAAAACAACAAAGAGAATGTAAACATTAGTTGAGAGGAAAGATGGGGAGAGAGAAAAAGAGAGAGAAAATGAAAGAAGGGGAGGAGGAGAAGAGGGGAAGGAGGAAGAGAAATTAGGTTGACAATTGACTTTTTTTAAGGAGTATAATTGGGCTCAGAAAAACAATAGTGTATTATCTCCAAAATGTTTATGGAAGGTAACTCTCAACCAACAAACTATACTTTCAAAGAAAAAGTAGAGTTAGAAACACTGAACAACTCAATTTTGAAGTTGCCTGTAATAATATACAACTTGAATTGTATCTTTCACAGTTTTTTGTACACAAATTTTCTCTACGAATTTCAAAGTGGTGTGTGGAAAACTTTGTTAGCACATGTGTGACAGCAGCATAATGTACTATAAACATATTTTATTTTGCACTTTTTTTTTACTTCTCCATTTTTTTCTTGACCCAGTCTGAAAAGTAAAGAAAGCACACCAAAAAGAATAGTATACTTGGAGCACTTCACAGGTGTTTATACCTGCAATGCAAAATGTTGACACTCATAATAGCATGTTTGAAATTCTTATCCACACACATTGTGATCTCTGTGTTCTTTTAGTTGATGACAAAAATTAATTACTAACCCAACTTTTTTTAGTAACATGTTTACAATATAATTAACCCTGGTGGGGCAAGTATAAATATGCCTTAAAAAAATGTACTTTCATGTGATTTGTTTATTTTAAAATGCAATCCTTATACTCAGAGTCATTATATAATTTAAGAAACATTTTTTAATTTATCAATTTTAAAACCAATTCAGTCATATTTTTGCAAATTGACTGTTTTTATTATTAATCACTTAAAATATTTTAGAATAATGTGTTTTGAATATT
Source organism: Physeter macrocephalus (assembly GCF_002837175.3). Classification (NCBI taxonomy): domain Eukaryota; kingdom Metazoa; phylum Chordata; class Mammalia; order Artiodactyla; family Physeteridae; genus Physeter; species Physeter macrocephalus. The sequence goes on along the minus strand of NC_041226.1, from coordinate 31,215,191 downwards.
TCCTTATATGTAAAACAAATGTAAGGGACCCATTAATATATTTTAGTGCTAAAATATTTGCTTCCAAACAAGCATGACATATGAGAGCAAAGTGAAAGGAAAATCAGAGAAATATTTTCTACAATGTGTTTAATCCTGAATTAGACAAATATACAGCATTTATTTTAATTGAATAAGTTTAGGTTCGTTTACAATCATATGCTCTATTATATTAGTATATTAATCAATTTTATCAAGTAATATGTTTTTCAAAAAATTCTGTAAAAGGAGTTAAATATTTACAATTCATATGGTATATTATGTCAGCATGCATTTCAATGTAAACATAATTACAATATAAACCATAGAAGTATGTCAAACTCTGGTGTTAAAATTATGAACCTACTATGTGTTGACATTATATTAGGAAAGATACAAATGTATTTGGGTGATGAATAACATGATATGTAGATACTTAAAAGGAAATTCTTAATCTAAAAATAATTGAATGATTGTATGAAGAATCCTTAAAAGGTATTTCTTAAAAGAGAAGATTCTGCCTCTAGTCATAAGTATATTTCATCTAAGGTAGATAATCATCTTTCAAATTTTACATGGATCAAACCAAATTATACTTATACCTGCAAATCCATGTCACAAGTGAACATCTATCAATAATGTAAAGGTTTTAAAAATGTTCATTTAATCTAGAAATTCCACTGAATGAAAACATTAAAAGGGTGTTTTATAGTTATCATCATATCTCTGGTCCAAATAATTCTCTGATTCCCCACATATATTTTTTACCAGCAAAATTTGTATTAGTTATACCTTTGTATAAATTTACCCACATATATTTATGTACTTAACAAAAAAGTAACCAATTTCGTTGCTTTTGTTTATATATATATATTTTTTATTTTCCCTACTAAGCAAGAAAATTCTATCTGTTACATAACATTGTGGTAATGGTGATTATTTCTCCATTGAAAACTGATAAAATGAGACGTTCAAACAGAAAAGAGATTTCGTAAAAATGATATGTTTGACGGTTTCTTGTCATACTCTTATTTGTAGCCTCACACGTACCAAGAAAGTATTGGGCATCTAGTAGGTACACAAATGCCAAGATGCTTAAAAATCAAATAAATTCATACTGAGCTTGTGTTTTGAGAGAGAGTATAATGGAATAAGGGAAAATAACATAGTCTCCTTTTGTATGCACTTATTGATTATTCATAGTTATTTATTTAACAACTACTATGTGTCACTGTAGATACGTAGGTGAATAAGACAAAATACAAATTATTACATATTCAATATATCAAATGGTGAAGGTGACATTTAGAAAAGTAAATCAGGTCAAAGTGAAAAATGTTGATAAAGAATTTTTATACATATGTGTTTTCATGAACATGTGTATGGGGGGCACACACATGCTTATATGTATAAATGATCTATTCTTTAATATTACTGTGGTACCTCTATTATAAAAATAGCTTTTCCATCTTTATGCTATTCTCTTATTTTTTCCAGTTCCCATCTGGGCAGAGGTCAAACATTCATTTGAGGAACAGCCAATTGTTCTAAAATTCTAACCTGCTAAGAAACATTCAGATTCTGAAAACTTGAAATTTCACCCAAAGGTGTAGTTTAAGGGAAATAGTTAGATTTATATGCTTTTGGATTTCCTCTGAATGCATCACCAAGGCATAATACACTTTACAAAGGCCAGTAATGGTTCCAAATATCAATGTTATGTGTAGCTCCAGGTCATATTTCTATTACAGGAGATATGAGAGTATAAAAATTGCATTGCATAGTGCATCAATAAAAGAACACTATGGGCCTTATCTTATCTTACAGAAATTTCCAATTTGAAATGTGCATTTGTGTTGTGAAAATGTTTTAAAAGTTCACAGTACTTTCTGCCTCTACTGTCTGAATTATATCCAAGGCATTTTAGGCTAAGCTTTTGTTCTGGTTGAAGATCTATGAACAGAAGTGGTGCTTTCCTAAAGGAGAAACAGAGGGGAGTGGGGCAGAGAGCATACTGCTGGATGATAAACTGAAGGCAACTTGGGAAAGCATTCTAGTAAGAGAATCAAGGAAAGAGTATGTCAATTTTGACCGTAATATTGTTTTTCCAAGAAGAAAATAATAAAATAATTTATTCTAATATCTCCCAGTTTACCTTCCCAGAAACCATCTTTTAAAAAAATATCTCTGTGAGTATTGTCAAAATAGCATATTCTATGTGGCTATTTACTTCACATTGGCAAGAAAACTAAAACGAATGAAGCACATCTGTTTTATTTTTTCTTACCTCTTATCAGTACTGGCTTAAATTATTTACCAGTCTCTATTTTTTTTTTTTTTTGCTGTGGCCTCTATCTATTTGAATAATATTAATTCTAATTAGTAGCATATTATTTTTACTGGGTCATGCAAAGGTCTCCATTAGTAAGATAGATGTTTGTTAAAAACCTTAATGAAAATAACCTAGGAATTATCTTCTTTTACTTAATAAAAATTAATTGATTTGTAAATGAATGTGAAAATAATTAGTCAAATATTGGGATATTACAAGGAAATGAAAATAAGCTAATAAGAAACAACAGAAGTATTCAGCTTTATCTGTATGTGTTACAGCCTCAAAGCAAGAACATATTGGACATATTCAGTGAATAAATTAAACCCTGGGCATAAATTAGGAATTTATAAGATTTATTTACTCTTACAGTGCCTGAAGTATCAGTTATAAGAACTTAAATAAATAAGTAAAAATGCAAACAAAATAATTTATTAATTTGTTCAAACAAGCACACAGCTTTAGTATGTTTTAATGCACCAGAGTTTGAAAAAGTAAACAATTTTTTCTAAGATCCTAGCATCTATATTGCATGGATACATTTTATTAATGTGCTATGACTTATGTGAATATTATTTATTTAGACTATTGTTTACCCAAATACCCAGTGCTGTGAGATCATCATCCTTGAACATTTTGCAGATACTTGTTGACTACTTACTGTTTAGAATCTATGTTCACTAGCATTAGCTTCTTTTTCCTGGCAGAGTTTTGTAACCCTGTGTTCTTTCTAGCCTCTACCATGGGCAACATTTGTGCTTGAAAAAAAGGAGAAAACAAAGAAAAAATAAGTCAAATAGTACATATTTTAGTGAAATATTTGGACTTAATACCATCAAAGCAACTAATTCAATTAAAAAGTTACAGTCCCTGTTAGATGTGTAGTTCTTGGCTACGACTGGGAAAGGAGATACTATTAGGTCCCAAACTGAATTTGAACCAGGGCTTAGGCTCCTGAACTAATCACCAAAATGAAACTGTATGTACTGAAACAACCTCTTAGAGAATAAATCGGAAGTGATGGTTGAAATGTTAATAAGTCCCTAAATACTAGCCCTCTTTACTGCCTATGCTTGGAATAAATTGGGGAACAGACACAGGAGTTATACAGATGGAGACCAAATAGTCAGGTTTATTGGTAATAAAAAATAGATCAAAGGCTTAAGGACATGACTTAGATACATAGCCAAACAGACTTGAGAACACCTTCTAGAACTGAACCAACTTATTTACCCAGTTACTAGGAGAATTTTAAGCTGTTCCCCCAGAGCATCACCAGCACCGCAAGCTCACCACAAAGCTGAGAAAGCAGGTCAGACACATCTGTCCATATGCAGGCTTGTTCCAAAGTGGAATGCCCTTTCAAACTCATTAGGTGGATAACTCACTTCTTCTTCCTTGGAGAGGAATGAATGAAGAGTCTAAGGGAAAGGGTTGTGACAAGGAGTATTAGTCCAACTGAAATCCCTCCACAGAGAAATCTGAGGAGCTGTGGTGACTGTTTTCCCTAAGGGCAATGTCTTGTGGTAGAGAATGTATAATTAAAGTTGGGGAGACTTGGGTCTACGTGCCTCACTCTACCAGTCTGCTTAGTTGAAGTCTCACGTGCTCTTGGAAAATCCTTGATTTTGCTTCCTTTTCCCTCTTCTTAGTTTTAGTTAAGTGACCTTTCATAACAATGATTTATCTTCATCATCATCAAGGCTGATAGCATTTTACTTAACCATTCCCCTCTTATGTTTGAACTCCTTGAGGATAGGGACTGTGCCATAATTATTACACTGTCTTTATCAACTAGTATTGTGCCTGGTACATAGGTCTGTTTAATTGAATCTGATGTTTTATTAAGACCATTCCTTCTTTCAAAATGCTGAGCATAGATTAACAAAAAAGATAATGAACAAGTATAATATGGTCCACACTCAATAAGATGCTCTTTATCTCATTTTGCCTTCTATGTGTGTATAACTTATCAAAGCATAACTGAAGTAAGGTTTGTTTAGACTGATTGAAAAAACACTGAAAGCTATGTATACTTTATTGCAGCATTTAGAAAAGATGACAGATAGATAGATGATTGATGATAGATAGATAAATAGATAGATAGATAGATAGATAGATAGATAGATAGATAGATAGATGGAATGCTCCTTCCCTTGATACTTATCACTAAAGAATCAGAAACAATCCTATGGTAGCTACTAAGACTATTCATAAATAAGTGGTTCTCTCTCCTGAGCACAAGATAGGATTGACTTTCCCAACAAGTTGAACTCAAGTTTAGGTAGATGTCATGCTTTTTCTGTCTTTGGAAAAAACTCACTAATTTTCTAAACCCACTAATTTTTTTTACATAGTTCCTTATTCATACATTAATTAACTACATTTTATTCTTCCTGAATATTTTACAAAATCCATGCTGATAAATTTTTTATTATCAGAATATAAAATTATTTGAACAACTGATACAATATAAGTTCCATTTACAATCTTACCCTTTAAGATTGTTAGATCATGTGTAGTCTAGGGAATCCAGGAAGAGGAGCCAGAGCTATCTGAGTCAATGTGGTCCCACTAAGTGAATTGTGGTAGCAACTACTTAATAACTGATATGAAATATTGAAACATTTATATTCAGATTGTCTGTGATTTATGATGGTTCAACTTAAGACTTTTTAAGATGGTGTAAAAGTGATGCTCATTCAATAGAAACCTTACTTCAAATCTTTTCCTAGGCTAGTGACAGGGAGTCCTTACTCTCTTGTGATGCTGGGCAGTAAGCTGCAGCACCCAGTTAGCTTATGCAATAATGAAAGTAAACAACCCATAGACTTACAACCCTTCTGGACACAAACAACCATTCTGGTTTTCACTTTCAGTACAGTATTTAATAAATCACATGACATAATCAACACTTTATTATAAATTAGACATTGTGTTAGATGATTTTACCCAATTGTAGGCTAATGTAAATGTTTTGAGTGTGTTTAAGATAGGCTAGGCTAAGCTATGGTGTTTCGTAGGTTAGGTGTATTAAGTGCATTTTTAACCTAACAATATTTTCAATTTATAATGGATTTATCAGGATGTAACCCCACAGTAAGTCAAGGAAGATCTGTAATATTTTAACAGTTTGTACAGCTAGAAATCAATCCTATTTTTATTCCAAAGAATGTTCTCTTTCCTTCCATCCCTTCTCTGTCTCCTTTTCTCTCACCTGCCTTATTTCCTTTTCTGTTTCTTTCTTTGATTTTGCCTGTTCTACTGTCTCTCTTTAATCTGAGCCTTCTGTGTTCTCTGGCCCACAGATTTATTGTCCTTTCCTACGCTTTAAACTAATGGGAGGTAAAATTAAAATTTGTTGATCTTTTGTTTGTGTCTTGTCTTAATTTCTTAACCTGAAAACAGATTTTTTTTTGTGTGTGTATGTATATATTATGGCACAGCCTTCTACACTGGCTCAGCTCAAGGTTTGGCTGTTTAATTCTGTCATAATCATTATCATGTGGGCTACATGAGTCACACAGTCTTAGCCATTCATGTCCTTTTTCTTACTGACAAGTCTATGGAAGTAAGTACTGCAGTTGAAACTGAAGTCTGGGTGGGTTAATGCATCAATAATACAATGACACATCATGGTCCTTGGTCCAAGAGTGTCTCAGCAGTAGCAAAAATAATTTTTAACACTTTTTATAATCATTAGTTATATTTGATATGATACATGTACAATTTTATGTATCCTTCAAATAAATGTTAATTACATATACAGTTTTGGAAAAAGCATGAGTACTGTCAAGGTCAGAAAGTACAATATTTGTTAGAATAATGCTTTCTTTCTTTTTTTTTTTTTACATTGTCCTGAGAGCAGGGCATTAGATCTTACATTTTAATAGTATATTGTGAAGCAGTTTTATATTATTTACTAAACAGTCCCTATAGCTATGAACAGGCATAGCTAATCTTAAGGTATTCTTTTTTAGGCCAATTATTCAATGGTTTTAATTTATTCTGATTCTCATCTTAATGCATGATTATGATAATACTCAGAGTGGTGTCAGTGTTTACACAGATTTCAATTTGGGACAGGCTCTACAGTTATACTTTATTTTTTCCTCAGTTGAGTTTATCCTATTAATCTTGGAATGAAACATACATATGCTATTTTAAGTTTTTAATCTCCTTCCAAAGAAAATAATAAAATAAAGGCAATTTACCACTCCCCTTATATTCACATTATTTTGGAAATCTCAAAGAAAAATAAAATATATCCTTACCTTATTAGAAAATAAAACATAGTGAAAAATTAAAAATTTCTTTTAGTTTCAGAATGAATTTCAATATTTTAAAACAAATACTTATTTTATACATTACAGTTTGGCAAATATATATCTCTTAAGGAGAAAGTTACTGTGTTTTCTAGATGTGGTTGGACTAAGATTTCCCATTCTTTTTAACTGAAAATGTGCTAACATGCTGCTGTCTTTGGTATTAAAATGAGAAAACTCTCCTTGGTCTTCATTGTCTTTAAAGTCCTCAGCAAATGAGGTTGCCAAGGTAATTTGAACTGTCCAAGATCAATATGCTTACTTATTAATCACTTGAAAATATAAAATATATAAATGCCAATAAAATAAATGAGATTTTTACAAATTAGAAAAACACACGAATGAAAATATAAGATTTTTAGGGTAGGAGTTTTTCACTGCTTTTTACTGTGCATCTTCATGCTGATAATTCTTGGAATTTAGAAGGTACTCAATAAATATTTTGCAGTAATAAACACTTTTTCACTAATTTTAAGCATAAGGTGCAACATTGAAAATTTATGAGTAATATGCAAATTATATGTTGAATGGTATTTTCTATGAAATTTTCAGTGAGATTCCCAAATAGAAAAATAATTATTTCAAAATATAATTAAATCAAATACAATAACTTAAATTCACTTCAAAGAGCATACCCTCTACAAGAAATACTAGCAAAATCCATATATGTGTGTATACTTATCACAGTTAATTTTATGTGTCAGCTTGACTGGACTAACAGATTCCTCGAAAGCTGGGAAAACATTATTTCTAAGGGTGTTTGTGAGAGTAGACATTCCAGAGGAGATTAGCATTTGAATCAATAGACTGAGATAAGAAGATATTTTCACCAGTGGATGAGTATTATCCAAGCTGTTGAGGGCCCAAATAGAACAAAAAGGTGGAGAAAGGGTATATTTGTTTTCGACTTGACCTGGGACATGCAACTTCTGACCTTGGATATCTGTGCTCCTGGTTCGCAAGGCTTCAGACTTGGACTGGAACTACACTACCAGCTTTCCTGGGCCTCCAGCTTGCAGAGAGCATATCTTGGAACTTCTCAGCCTCCGTGATTGAGTGAGCCAATCTGACAATAAATCTCTTTGGATATATCTATCTTTCGTATCTATGTGATTAGTTCTTGGATAAACCTGAATATTATATATATTTATATATTATATATATATATAGCATATATAATATATAAAAATATATTACATTACATATGATATATAATATATATAATATGAAAATTATCTTTTTGTACTATATATACAATATATTATATTTTTATTTTTATATATAACATAACATATATAATTATAATATATAGTATGTATAATATAAAATATATTATATATGTTATATATATTTCATATGTCATATAAATATAATATATAAAGTCTACCAAGTCTACTATATCTCTATGTATATATAGTCTACCAAGCCTAATGAATATTTTGATATAAAAGATGAGGAGCAACAATAAATTTATCCCTGACTGAAATAAATTAACTATGGAATGCATAACTTTTAGGATGAAAACACATAAAGAATTTAAAAAATTACAGATTCCTGAGATTGTAAGGGACTTGAGACTGCATTGTCTTCATTTGTCATCATCCAGTGCACAATGTGTGAGGACTGCAGTCTCCTGGTCCAGCACCAACCAATTCAAGAAGAATCTGGAGTCTGTCAGCACCTGTCTACTGTTCAACCTGACCAAGTGAGGTGAAAGGCTATATCTATTGGAAAAATTGGGATGATAACACCCAAAACCCCTGATCAATCTTAAAAGTACCAAGAGAGAAACCACCAGATACTCTGCAACTCTGATGTGTAATAGGAAGTACAGAGCATTTTCTATTAGTTAATCATGTCACAACTCCAACATGGATCTGAGCAAGGCTTCTCCCTTAAAATTTTAAAAGAAACAAAACAGACAGAGGGCCAAGTTAAGCCACATCACAAGGAATCAATTATCAGAATCCAGCAGGTGGAAAATTCTTTACAACAGATATCCTGCATTCTTTTTCAAGAATATTTCCAGAACAAAAAAGAGTTGGGACACTTATAAATGATAAAGGAGAGTTAAAAAACTAACATATATGGGTATTGTTTGATATAATTTCCAACAAACAAAGAGTCAAAATGAATTTATGAAATAAATGATGAACTTGGAATTCTAATTAGATATTTATTGATATTAAAAGTGAACCCTCTTGCAATGTTGGTGGGAATGTAAATTGATAGAGCCACTATGGAGAACAGTATGGAGGTTCTTTAAAAAACTAAAAGTAGAATTACCATATGACCCAGCAATCCCACTACTGGGCATACACCCAGAGAAAACCAAAATTCAAAAAGACACATGTGCCCCAATGTTCATTGCAGCACTATTTACAAGAGCCAGGTCATGGAAGCAACCTAAATGCCCATTGACAGATGAATGGATAAAGAAGTTGTGGTACATATATACAAAGGAATATTACTCAGCCATAAAAATGAATGAAATTGGGTCATTTGTAGAGACGTGCATGGATCTAGAGGCTGTCATAGAGTGAGGTAAGTCAGAAAAAGAAAAACAAATATCATATATTAATGCATATATGTGGAACCTAGAAAAATGGTAGAGATGAACTGGTTTGCAGGGCAGAAAGAGAAACACAGATGTAGAGAACAAGCGTATGGGAACCAGGGGGCAAATGGCAGGGGGTGGTGGTGGTGTGATGAATTGGGAGATTGGGATTGACATATATCCACTAATTTGTATAAAATGGATAACTAATAAGAACCTGCTGTATAAAAAATTAAATAAAATAAAATTCAAAATTTCAATATAATTAATTAATTAATTAAAAAAGAAACTATCATTATATTTCTAAAGCTTGATAAATTAATTTTGATTTTATGTTTTAAAATAAGAACATTTTCTTGAGGATACAAACTCAAATATTTAGAGTTATAATTTTCTAGACTACTCATTTTTAAAGTTATGTGTATTCAATATTTCATTTGTTTCAGGGATCTTATTTTTATTGTGGCACATCTTTTCAAATCAAAATATTCAATAGGGTTAGTAGGTAATTTTAATATCATCAAGAAATTAGCAATGGTATCAAGTCTCTATAGTTCTCTGATTCCAATGTTTTAAATTTGTTTTGTGTTTTATAGCTATTTAGAGATGAAATATCTGGATAAACCAAAAATTTATAGAACATTCTAATCTCCATTTCTTTCTCAATTAAAGAAATAATTAGACAGTATTTTTCTTAAATGAGGGGAGAGTGGGAAGCAAACTCTGTGAAGGCTTTTAGCTCTGAACACTCAGTACAATCTTTAGCGTTGTATTTGTTGAAATGTAACCTTCATCTTTTACCAGCCAATAAATTCCAGACAGTGATATAGTGCAGCTACATCTGTTAAGGATAAATAAACTTGTTATCAATTTAATATTATGTGTCGGTGATAAGTTAAAAAAAAGAGGAATAATAATTACCCATGATTTGGATGTGTATCTGAAATCAAATATCAAATAGTAAATATAGTATAAAGAGATAAAAATGTCTTTAGAACTTGAGTATCTATATAATAATTTGTACTTTTCTCTCACTATATATTTAACAGTATAAAATTCACACTGATTTCAACCAGAATATAGTTTATGCAAGGGAAAATTCTTATCATTTTGTATATAATTTTCATTTCCTAATTATTCAAGCCCTTTGTTCCTGCTTCTCTTTTGTGACTATATGCTAATAATGATCACATCTGTCCGATGTTAAAAAAAAAAAGAAAAAAGAAAAAAAAGACAGAGATGACAGAGAATTAAGGCACAAAGGTAAACTTGAGTATTGTTCTAGTAAAGTTTTATGAGGTCAAAAATAAAGAATTAGATAAAATTAAGACTTAATGGCTTCAATGATCCTGTCAATTTATTATTTACATGCATCATGGTTACTATAGTTCTTGGAGTGAGAAATTTGCTTTAGGAAAATTGAGCACAGCATGGTATAGGCCATTATACTTAAGCTAGATTGGGTCTTGTTTTGCCATCAACTATCTGTGTTCAATTTATCATGTTATTAAATTGTTCTAAGTCTTAGTTGCTTCATTTGTCACACATGGATAACAAGTTATTTCAATATGTTGTAAGAACTAAATAACTTTATATATGACACATACCAAGCACGTGGTTTCTGTCATGTATTAGCATAATTAAGAGCCAGGTGCCTGGATTTGAACCCTAACTATGACTCAGAATCTTCATAACATTGGAACATTTACGTAATATTGCTATGCCTGAATTTTCTTATGTATAAAAGTGAGGACAATAATATATGCTTCTTGAAGTTTTTATGATATTAAATAAGTTAGTATATAAGTAAAATGCTTAAAATAGGGTCCAAAACATGATATCAATAAGGAAACATTAAGCATTATTTTATAGGTGGTGGTATCAATAAATGTTTCTCTTTACTTCCTCCTTGTATTAGAAAATAAGAGTTTTAAAGACACGGGTGCTAGAAATCAGTACATCCTCCACCCTTTCTATTTTAGGTCCACAAGATATCACTAATAAGTGTTAAAATAAATAAATAAATCTATGTTCCTGAACAAGATGATTGAAAGTATAGTTTTTTTTTTTTTAAGAATAAACAATTTCACTTGAAATATAATATCTGTATTTTTGTGTTTCTCAATATTTGGATTTAGGAATATCAATATGTTTCTGAAATTCCCTGGTAAGTATTATAATAACCTTTAGCAGTGTTAAAAAATCAAAATTCAATCTGAGTAAATTTGAAGATCTAATTGGCTTTATTCAACAATTCATGGATCAGGCAGCATCCATTTAGCAATTAGAAAGGAGCTTTGAATAGCTGTACAAAATGGAAGGCTTTTATAGTTAGAAAGGGGGCAAGACAAAAGAAAAGTCTATTGTTTCAGGCAAGGTCACCTTCCTTTGGGGGAGGGAAGTCTCTTGCGCGGATTACCACACTAGTGCTGACCAGGTAATTCCAGATTAACTGGTTAAAGGTTATATTCCTAGGAGAGGCTGAAATAAGTTAGATATTAAGTTTTGGTTTGCTGACATAAGGCTTAGCACAAGTGAATCCATTTAGGGCCTTTTTTAACAACAGTAAATACTATTATCAGGCAATAATTGTCTGAAATGACCTACCAATTATTTTCTATGCTTTGTATCAAAGACAATTTGGATCTAGATGAAAGTACTGTATCATCAGGTACATTTATTATAATGAGAATTGCTAGCAGCATAAACAGCTTTAAATGGCCCTGTGCTGTGGAAACTCTCCAGAATGCAGATGGTTTAACTTGGGAAGAGGCTGGTTGTAACACCAACTGAACTATAATTCTAATACTCAGAATTTTCCATTTATATGGGGTTTCCAAACCACCTGTGAAGTCTTGGAACATTCCATTTTCAACAGCTTATGGAATATTCATGAGATACTGCTGGGAACGTTAGATAGTTCTTGAAATTATTATTCTAGATATGGTCACATTTAATTACTAAAATAAATACAATTGTTGCTATTCTATTCCATCAAATATCTAGTTTCCCTTGTAAGTGTATTAAATATATTAGTTAATTCAGAAATAAATAAATATAAGCAGTACAGGATGGCCTCATCCATTTATTTTTAAAAACAATGTTGAATTACTGTAGAAAAATGGAAGGAATGGTAGAGGAAAAGTGGGACAGATTTGATTACAAGGAAGAAAATGTATGCATGCTCAACACATTATAAACAGAAGCAAACACATTGGGAAAGTATGTTAAATACTTATGACATTTAAAATAGAAATAGAATGCAAGCTGATAAGATAAGCATGCGTATATGCAGTTTGGGGTAGACTGCACTGCCTTTCATCGTATACTCTCAGCTTACCTCTGGATCCTCATCTTTCATCACACCCTACTCCTACACTTACACTTTGCTTCAGCCACATATTACTTGGAATCACCACATTCCTACCCTTCTGAGACTTTAAACATGCTACTATCTAAATTAAATGCAAAAACATTCCCAACTCATGACGAAGTCCCATTCTTTCCACAGGCAGTTTAAAAAATCACTTTATCCAGAGATCTCTGAGAGGCAAGATAGAGGCCTCTCTTTGCTCTCACCATATGCAATACTCATCCCACTCTAGTGTGATTCTTTTTCATTCCCTGTTGACTTCCCCTTCACAGTTATAGACAATGTTATTGTATCCACAGTGCCTAGAGCACAGTATGTACTCAGTAAATGTGAACAGAAAACAAGCTCTCGATTTAAAATATGGGGCAAGAATACTGACAGTTCACAAAAGGGAATACAGATTGATAAAATAAGAAATAGAAACATAGAAACACATTCCAACACACAAAAATAAAATCAATAAAAGTCAGCAATAAATATATATTTCACCTATTTAATTTAATATCTAAGGGAAATTATAATGGTTAAAAATAAAATATTCAAATAAATGGGCCCTGTCATATAAATATGAGGAAAGAATATAAAATGTTAAAAAATAATAAGGCAGATATGACATGGTAATTTCCATTTAAACTTGGTCCTAGTAAATAAAATTCAGGAATAGCATTTTAAAAAGTGAATATTAAATTTGAAATAATACGAAGTGGAGAATTGGAAATACTTTCAGGGCCAAATTATAGTAAAAAGTTAGAGTAAAAAGGCTGTGAAAACCTAGGTATATTTATAGAATGAAGACTTTGTAATAATTTTTTATATTTAAGTTTTATAGAGATAATGGGTAATTTTTAAATGCTATATAAATAAATAAAATGGTATAGATACACACACAAAATAAAATGAACAAAAACAATGTGGAAATGAATCTTACATATACCCTAAATTATAAAATGTGGTTACTGACATGTTCCTCTGCAATTCCAGTAAGTTGTGCATGACATCTCTCTGATTGATAAAATACCTATTGAGTTAGAAGACTCAGAGCCCAGGCTCCAGAGAGAGCTAGCTTGGACTTGAGACCTGGCTATGTCATTTACTTGGCTTGTGATCATCAGCAATTGACTTTACCTAGATGTTCCCTGGTTATCTTATCAGTAAAAAGAAAACAAAAACATGCCATTACTAATGCCTGTCTTACATGTTATGAGGATAAATGGCCTAATACTTATGACAAAGGCTCTCTCTGTTGACCAAACTTTGATCAGGCTCTTCTGAGACCTCTTTCTGTCTAGGTCTTGCCCTTGGACTCTGCCCTAGGCCAATTTAGTCCAATTTTAGTGAGATCTTACTGCATCAGTTTAGTGAAAATCCCCCACCCTTGAAAATGTGACCAAATGTCTTATCCTCCATCTTCAATATCTTATCACTTTGGCCTGTCTTTAGCAAAAATTTTGTAAAATTGATTTAGTCTTAATACTCTTACCCTTAATATTATGTTTTAGTAATTTTTCATCCACTGACCCCACCCTGGCCTTTGGCTATATATCTCCATTTGTACTTATTGTTTTCAGAGTTGAGTTTAATCTCTCTCCCTTACTACAAATCTCCACTGTAGTAGTCCCCCAGAATAAAGCCTGCCTTTCCATCTTAACAAGTGTCAGAATAATTTTTCCTATTATACCTACAAATTACATACAAATGCACTTCATAGAGTATGTGCTTGAGCAATTTTAGCTCTTTAAATCTTTATTACTATTAATACAATTTTATATTATTATTATTACTATTCCTTAAAAGTTTTCATCCTTGTCTGGCTTTGGAAATTTACCCTGGGTAGGCGATCTCAGAGCAGCTTGTATTCCTCCTATCACTGCATTTATGACAGCTTATTTCCTTATATTCAATAAGGGCATACTCCATGTCTGACTTGTTCATGGTTACATCTCCAGTGTGAAGAAAGTTGTTTGATACATGAGAGATTTTCAATAATATTTCCTGAATATTAATTAATTAATATTTGAATCTAACACAAAACTTTTATCTTTCTATTATCTTTCTCTTAATCCAAGGAGATTCTCCTCAGTTTCATCATCAAACTCTACTCAACATTTCTTAACATGGTTCAATTTCTGTAAAATAATACTTTTTTTGGAGTGGGTCTATTTTCAAAACAGTGTTGCTGTATATTTTTTTATATCCATGGAGATAAACCTCATATAAATTGTAAGCTACTTGAGAGCAAAGGATTTGTCTCTTATTTTCTTTATGATATTCCATGGTTCTCTTGGAATAGTTTACATACAGTAAGTTTTTAGGAATGCTAAATATGACAGTAGTGTCTCACAAGAAAAGTGTCTAAAACTAGTGTTTGAACTAGAAACTTACCTGCAATTCCATCTTATATTTAAATAAATGCATTAATAGAAATGAGGTTTGTGGCTATAACCTATTTCTACTGGTTCAATTAAACATAGGAAATCTTTAATGATAAGGCAACACATTTGACTTATGATAGAATATGATTGTTTTTATCAGAATAGTTAGTTAAAGCTCCAGCCAAACTATTTAATTAGTCATCTTTTCTTTATGGTGAACTTTAGGTAAAGGAAATTCATAGAATATCTTCAAAAGTTTATTATTAGGCATGTGGCTAACTGACAGTGTGCACTGTCTGCTGTTATTTTAAATGTTGAATGTTAATTACAGCCCAGAGGTTACTATATGTTTTTATATTTAGGTTATTCCAATTTTAGGTTACTTCCTTCTGAGAAATTTTAATTACTTAGTGGCACTTCTCACAAGGTATCAAGTGGAAGATTTTGAAATATATAAATTATTTTTGAAAAAGTTGAATAACATTTGCAGTTTAAAATATGTGTTCAGCAGGTGTCTTACAGAGGGACTGTTTCAAACCATATTAATATGGTGACTATGATACATATATCAATATAAAAGATGAACACATGTGAAGCTGGAAAGACTGTGTAAATTTTTAAACATCTGAACAGGTGGCCAACTTACCAAAACAACTTAAACCTTTATGATACCTTATCATACTGAGACAGATCCTGGTGTTTTACAATGACATTAAAATTAAAATTTAATTTTTCCCATAGAGCTAATATAATTATTAGCTTTGTGTTAGAGACAATAGTGAAATCCATCTTTTGAAAGAAAAGGGGAAGATATTCTTCCTGTCAGGGGCCAGTGAATATTGACATATATGATGGTGCTAAAATAGGGAGCTGTGAATATGGAGGTAAGTAGTTTTTGATACTATTGCTGGTCTTATTTTAGGAATTGAGGAAAGTAAATGAGATATTACATTATAAGGTGAAAAGTTAGGGAACCTGTATACATTCAGATGTTGATTCAGTTTCAGAGCTCCTCTTTATTCTAAAAGCAAAGATTGACATTATACTAAACAAATGTCATAATAAACTATCAAATTTCTCATATTATAATATGAACTTGATAAACTTAAAGTACTTAGCCTATAGATATCTAATATAGTTTAAATAAATTAATTATTCCTGGTAACCTATTTGGCTTGTTGGTTGGATGACACCCAATGAGAGTACACATTCTCCATGTCATAAAATAAATGGGAGTTCCATTGAGACTTCCTCATTTACTGTTGGGTGAGCACGTGTGTGTACAAAGGCAAACATTAGGGTGGCTACTTATTGAATTTAGAGAGGCATTTAGAGAGCCTTAGAAGTCATTTGGGAATAAAATGTCTTGTTCCCAAATTCTTCCTAGGTAATTTGTGCAATTTATTTCTCTTACTGGTTTGTTTATTCCTGAAATGTCATCTCCCAGGAACTTGACCCATTGCCTGCTTCTAATACCTTCCTCCAGCCCTTGATTTATTTTTCTCTTTGTCTTTGGTTCAGGCTCTATTCCCTTGTGTACCTCCAATGACTCCAAGTCTAGTGAGCAAACAGATGTGGTAACATACTGAGCCCATTTTTTCTCACTGCTTTTCTCTCTAACCCTGCAGCTTGAGGGTGAGTCTTTCTTCTGGATCCAAGCTTCTGCCCTCCTCGTGTTTTGAAGCTCTTCAGGTTGTATCTGGGATCTATTTTAAGACTTCATCGTTTCTGATTAAGGCTTTGTTCTATATATGAGTATTTTTTGGCACTTTGGTAAGATTTTGAAATCAGACTGTTCCAACTGGTACTGGCTGGCCTTCAGCCCATTCCTTCAGGAACAAAGGCTGTTTCACTGAAACTCTGCTAACTAGCTATCAGTATGTTCCTTTGGAATAGGGGCTGTTCTATCACAACTGTGCTGAGCAGCATTTGTCCAGGGCCTCTGGGACTAATCTCATCCCTTAGAACTGGCTGGTATTAGGACTGTAGGCTGTTTGAGCTGTTTGAGATGTTGGAGGTATTTAGGTGGTTTGAAAATTATTCTTTACTCTAGAGAAAAGCCCCTGAGAAATTGGATCCCAGTTATCTAAATATTTAGAGGGAACACCTCACCTCCCAACATGGCCCCTGGCCAATTTCATGTTTACAAACCGCTATCCTTTCTCATGCACATTTCTAACTAAATGGATCAACCTAACCAAAGGCATTTTAGAATATTAATGGCCATTATGGGGAGCTTTTGAAATCCCCAAATTTACTTACTGTAAAAACAAATTGGACCATCATGACTCTGAAATTTCAAAACTAAATGGGAAACCAACTTTGATTGGCTTTGGCAGGCTTCCAAACAATTATCAAGAGCCTATAATTGCCTGTCTGCAAAATAAGATTTTAAGATTAACCCAGGAATATAAAAAATTAAAGAAAGTTAAAAATGAGTTCCAGAGACCAGTGTTTTTCTTCCTTGATTTCTCTGTCTCAGGTTCAACCTCTGACGTTATCTTGTTTCTCCCTTGACTCCTCATCGTCAGACTGCCTGCATGGAGCTCCATCCTCCTCCTTCCCTCCTACACCACCTGCACCTCAACTATACCCTCAATACCCCCATATTAATTCTATCACCAAACTTCCCCTTTTCCCTGAAACTGTCTCCACTTCCTTTTCCTCTGAACTTGTCATAACTGTTCTTTTAAACTTAAGCCTTCTTAACATATTCCCTGGACTAAAGCTGAACTGAAAGTCATACTGACAATTTTCCCAAAGTAAACAAAGATCCTCACAGATTTGTTGAGGAATTTCATATAGTCATTAAAACTGATCACCCTGGTTTCTCTGACTTTTATCAGCTAGTTCATATGCTTGTTGGAGAAGGCTAGGTCTAGCATTGGGTGGAAACTGCTATTTGGGAAAATACTGAAAGGTCCTAGATTTACAACAGGGAAGTCAGCCTGCTAACTTATTATATAATCAAGCTCTGGCAATTGTTAGGCAACTTCATTGAGCAATTCCAAAGGATTAAAAAAAAAAAATCTAGTCTCCTTTAATGTTGATTCCACCCAGGTAGCCTTTAATTTTATATTTATTAATAGGATGAAACAGGACCTTTCTCCTCTACTAAAAGGACCAAGATGGAATGAGAAATAATGTCCACTCCAGACTTAGTCAATCTGGCAAGCCATCTCTCTTGCATTATAGATGAATCACCTAAAATTAAGATCACTAAAATTCTTAATCATCAACTTCAGCAAATAAATACTGGTTTGGTTAGGCAAAACCAAAACCCTCCTAGATTCTGTTATTATTATAAAGAAACAGAATATTGGAAAGGAGATTGTGACAAATTGTTTTAAGCATCTTCAGCCCTCTAACCAGCATTCACAAGTTCTCCCAATTCTTAATGAGAGCGCTCAAGAAACTACAGAGGCTCTTCCCAATCCTCCCTCTGATTAAGAGGAGCCTTTTTCTCAGAGGACTAAAGCAGTTCAATTGTGGGGATCTCTAATGTACCCCAAGAGGTTCCTATCTCTGAACCAACCTCCTTTTGTTTAGGACATTTGAGGGATATACATCCTTATGTCCGTAATTTTTCCACCCCTACCCATTTATTAGCCTGAGACTTCATAGAGAAGAATCATACCAAAATTTCTTTATCCCCAAAGAGGAAAATAATTATAGAACTTGGCAGTAGTCATCAAAGCAGACAACCAGGTGAATCAAATGAGCCTTTAACATCTTTTATTTGCTTCATCTCTGATAGTACTACAGCAAATTCAAAAAATATTGATCATTTGTCCCTACTGAATCAGATACCACCGTCCTTATGGGCAAAGTCTCCAAATGATACTGGCAAAATTCACAGCACACCTCCCATGAAGAATCAAATAGAATCCTCAAAACCTGTCCCCAGAATTAATTGATATTCTATAAGTAAAGTAGGCTTTCAAGATATAAAGCATATAGTAGAAGATTACAGGACTTAAATTATCTATTGTACTAGACTCTGTAATACTCCTATTTTACCTGTGGGAAAAACTAAGGGTTGAGGGTGGAGATTTGTCCAGGACGTCAGAGTAACAACAACAACAACAAAATTACCTTTTGACACTCTATTGCAACTAACACATACATTTTTAACATCTACTCCCTTGAAAGCAAATTTTTTACTGTAATTGTTTATTCAGAGCATTTTTCCATATTCCAGTTGATGAAGCTAGCCAATACATTTTTGTCTCCACTTAGGAAGAAAAACAATTCACCTGGACATTAATGCCTTGTGGCTTTACTCAGAGACCTTATTTCTCACAAATTCTGAAAGCTAGAGTTTTGACTTTGCTGCACTATATGAAGGACTTGCTTCTTTGTTCTCCTTCTCAATCTTTTACACAGTAAAATAGCATCCAGGAACAATAGCCTTTAGCCTTAAATAAGGTCACCAAAAAAATCACATATTTCCTAGCCAGGTTTGATATTTAGGGCATCTGATATCAGAACAAGGGCTATACCTAGATCCAGGTAGGTTTCATGGTGCCTTAAGTTTCCGCAAATCCAAAATTAAGTACCAACTCTGAGGTTTTCTTGGGCTAGTTGGTTATTGCTGAAGTTGGATTTCAAAGTTCTCTCTAATGGCCAAACCTCTGTATGTTTTTCTAAACAAAACAACCTTGACCCAGTTTTATGGGAAGAACTGGACAACACAACATTTAAGGTTTTACAGGAGAGTTTAATGAGCTTACCAGCCCATGGGCATCCCAATTATCAGATTCCCTTTTTATTTTTTATATAAGTAAAGAAGGGGATGCCTTTGGCATACTCACCCCAAAACACAGGAACCACCATCAACCCACAGGGTATAATAGCCAGCATTTAGACATTGTGTCATGGGAATACATCCCTTGCCTTAGAGCTATTACTGCCACTACCCTTTTGGTGAAGGTCACCAATAAATTGTTGTGGGATCTAATTTATCCATTTTTGTACCTAATGTAGTAGAAGTCCTCCTGAGTTCTCATCACACTCAACATTTCTCCGTCAGTTGCCTACCTCCTATGAAATTCTTTTGTTACCTCTTCCTACATAACCCTTATATGTTGCAAAAACCTTGACCCTCCTACTTTTCTCCCCTCCATCCCTGAAGTAGTCATTCTTGACTGCTTAACTGAAAGATCACCACCTGACTCCTTGTGAAGATCTGCCGGAAATTCCTTTGGGTAAAACTGGTTTCTCATAGTTCACAGATGGTTCTTATTTAAAAGGTGACAATGGCAAATATTGTTCTGCATATGCTATTGAAACTCTTTTTGATGTTGTTGAAGCAGCATCTTTACCTACGTTTATGTCAACCCAACAGGCCAAATTATACACTCTTACATGTGCCTGTACTGTAGCCAAGGACAAAACTGCCAATATTTATACTGATTGTAGATATGGTTTCAGAGTAGCTCAAGACTTTGTAATGTTGTGGAAGCAAAATGGCTTCCTGACTTTCAGCAGAAATGAAATTTAAAATAGATATCATGTTCATTAATTATTGGATGAAATAGCTTTACCTGCTTTAAGATTTGGGGACATGCTAAAACTGACTCTCTGGAAGCTAAGATAAATCAACTTATTGACATTTCCTAAAGGAATGCTGCTTTTTAGGGACTAGCAGCAATCAAACCTCTGTCATGGTCCAAAAGGATGTTTCCCCAAATGATGACTTAGAAGAACTGACTAGAGAAGTTTAATAATTGGCCTCAGGACAGGAAAAGCAAAGAGAGAAAGCTCTGGTTGCTAAAGAGAGAAAGCTCTGGATTGATAAAGATAGAAAGCTCTGGTTTGGACCAAATAACAACCCAGACTCTAAAATCCCCATGCCTCTTTATGTACATACATTAAACCACTAGTCTACTGAAAAAAATGATACCATTCATGAATCAATATATGTATGGAAACATTAACAAGTCTGCAAAAGGTGCTTACACTACTTGACCTACTTGTTCAAGTACAGCTCAGGGAAGCCTGCTCATACTTCTTTCCAATATTTTTAACTGCCTAATGGACCATTCAATTTCTGGAAAATGGGTTTCTTATAACTCCCTCCATCTAATGGATATAAAAATATGTTTTAGTCATTGTCTGTATGTCTTCATGCTGGACTGAAGCCTTCCTTTGCATACAGGTTCCTGCCTCTTCTGAGACTAATAATCATTTGGAAATATTATCCCTATCTGTGGAACTCCTTTTGAACTTCATAGAAATCAAGGAAACCATTTTACTAACCGGGCACTTTGACAAGTCTTTGCTCTTTAGCCAGTTTTACAACATTTTCACTGCACTTATCACCCTCACTTCTATGGTTTAGTCAAGCATAGTAATGACATTATTAAGACCTAGTTGGCAAAATTTGTAGAGGTCCTTCAAATACCTTGACCTAAAGTATCTCCATTGGTCCTTCTAAATCTTCAATCCACCCCAATTGGAACTCATAAACCCTCACTCTCTGAAATGGTCTCAGAATTCCCAATGCACTTCACTCCTTCCCCTTTTGACTCACTGCTGATAAAAGGAGAGATACTCTAATATTGCAAAGGCCTAATCGTTTCCATTAAAAGTAAACTTGCTTTGCCGAGGAATCTTCACATGTGTACTTAGGAGATGAAGAACTTAAGGATCACACCTTGTGACCTGAAGATTTCCTCTGTTGAAAAAGATATCTCCAGAAGGGTACTTTTCAACCTCATTGGAAGGACCACTGTGAGGTACTGCTAACCAAGCCTTGTGCCACTAAACTCCAATTAAGAGACCCAACAGTAAAGATTTTCTGGGATTGAAACAAACAACATCTGATGAGACAGTTCTTCTGAGATATCTGTACCAGGCCTTGTTGGAAGTTTATCTGCCAGACCTTTAATGATGACATAATACTTCAGTCATATCCAGTGTTTATGATTTTGATAACATATAGATTTTAGATTTCAAAACTGCCTGAGAGTTACTCAAGTGTGACTTCAATATGTTTGCAATCTGTGCACTTTCTAACATAGAACACTTTATCCAGGAAAGCTCCATTCTGGCATTGAAGGAGTAAAAGAAGCTGAAACTAGAAAACTTAATTCTTGATCAGTGAACTTCTAGATAAAATTTTTGATCAAAAATGGAAAATGTAAAAAATTAATAAGCAGAAAAATCAGTTAAATAAAATCAAAAGACCAGAATGGGGAGTTCTCATACACTGAGAGGGTAGTGGAGCCCAAAAGGAAGAAGAAAGACTTCTTTTCTGGCAAGAGTTCAGCTAATGAGAAACTGTCACAATTCAGCCAATGAAAAACCATGGGCTCTTTGTTTACTGTAGCCTTCCCAACTTTCTTTTCCCCTGTATAAAAGAGTTCTGTCCATTTATTTTTCTGGGGACTTTCAAGTGGCTCATCATATTTGCAGACCACAAATTGCAATTCTCTGCTGTACTTGAGTAAATGCATTAGTCAGATAAACCTAAGTTACCTGTATGGCAAATGAGAAGTGCAAATGTCATTAATTTAAGGACCATGAATTAGGGAGATTATCCTGGAGTATCTAGGATGTAATCACATGGGTTCTTAAAAGTGGGGAACCTTTCCTGACTATGGTCAGAGGGAGATATGACTATGTAAAAATGGTCAGAGAGATGCAATATTGTGGACTCTGAAGATGAAAGAAGTGGGCAATGAGTCAAGGAGTGTGTATGGCCTCTAGAAACTGGAAAAACATAAGGAAATGGACTCCCTCTAGAGCTTAGAAGGAAATAACCCTGCCAACACCTTGATTTTAACCCAGTGAGACCTACATTGAACTTTTGACCTACAAAATTGTAAAATAAGTTTATGCTGTTTTAAGCCACAAAATTTGTGGTAATTTTACAGTAACAATAGGAAAACTAATACAGATGATAAAATCAGGTTCAATTTAATAAGTAGAATGTCAATTTCTTTATAATAGTCAAAACTCAAAGATTGATTTGTAGTTGAAGCCTTCTCTTATTCTTCCTCTTTAGCCTTTTCCAAGCAAAAGAGTGTGTAGATAGCTTCTACTTTTTGATCTTGTCATCTTTCCTGTTTATAATCCTTGTCATCCAGCTAGTTACCTTAAGTTTCTGAAGCTTCCAAAGTTGGAATATTGAGAGGCAAAATAAGAGATTTGGGACTGAATGTGTGCTAGACTTATAACACTGTGGTGATCTATAATCTCTGTTCTTTGTACTTTGGGTTTGTTTAATTTTGTTTTTTTCTGGGCACTTCTATGCATTGTTGAAGACACCAACACCCCACCTTCACTCCTGCAGTGTCTATTCCTCTAAGTATCTTAAATTCCCACAAGAATTACTAAGTTTTATGATGGCTAGTTATTTGACATTCCTTTTGTAGCCCCAGTATATGAAAGTCTACTTTTAACTCTCACCCACTGGGTGGTCCTGTTAGATATAGAGAACTTGTGCATCCTTCATCCACTCTGAGTACAGGTAACTCTCAAACTGTAATTAATCTTGTTCTTTAGATTTCTCAGACATTTACTTAGACACTATTTTTCTGTGTCTTTTCATACCTTGTTTAGTATGAAAACCCTTGCTAAACTCTCACAATATGAATTTCACAATTCTCCTCTTCCTTGTCTTAAGGTAAAAGAGGAAGCACTTCCTTTCTGCCTCTACTGCGGTTTGAGATTCACAGTTGACTGCTAATAGCTCTCTCCAAAGAAATCCTTCTCAAGAAAGGTCTTCAAACGTAGTCTAACTCCCATACTTTTATATCTTTGCCATGAAAGGGTGGTTTCATAGACATTTTACCACTTTTTTAATGTCTACATTTAACCTTCTTCGAGTTAGATTCACTTTGTCAAAATCTGGAAAGAAAGGACCCAGTTTAAAACTTTGTTTCACCTAACAAGACGTTCTTGCTGTAGATTTCTCAGGTTTTAGTCATTTTGTGATTCAAATGTATTTTTACTCACTTCCATTTTCCTTCATCTCTTAATTTCTCTATTTCCTCTATTTTTCTCCCATATTTCTTGCTTCTATTTCTTGGGAAACATAAATAGTCTTGTAGAGGTTCTTATTAATTATCCACTTATTCATTGAATCAATATTTTGACTAAATATTATTCACAAAACATTGTGCCCATTGATAAGGTTGATACAAGATTATTCACCATGACCTCAAAGAGCTTTTAGCTTCATAGGTGCAACAACCAACATAATTAACTCATTTATCCCTGAAGTAAGAAATCTAACATAATCTTCAAGCTTCTGCCTAAATATCATTATTATAACCCCCTTTCATAGTATAATTTCAATAATTTCACTATTTTCATTATTTACCAAATTTTTTCAAACTTGTAAAATGCCCAGCTTATTAAAAATAATATTTGGTTAATGTGTGTGTACATTTAATTACATGAGAGATAAATATATCCATTTTCATACCTATAATACTTATTTTCTCTTAGAGTAACTTAGATTACAATGTCAAGAACTCTTTTTTTTTCCTTTTTATGTTCTAGCCTCATTGATAGCCATATGCAAAGGCAATTTAAGTTTTATCTGCTTTATTTTATCTTTACTGGATGAATTTTACTATTTTTCTTTAACTTGAAAAGAAAGCATACAGAACTATAAAATAATTTCATTTATTGCTTTCTCTAACATGATGGCTACACTCTCAGCTCTGTCCTTTCTAGACCCAGTAAGTCTGGCCATTGTAAGTGGGAAAATAAATTGTCACATGCCAAATTTCATGGATGTTGCTTTTTATTCTTGATCACTTATGTATGGGTCTTCTGTCTTATTCCCTATTTCATAGTTAATGAGAATCAGTTTAGAGTCTTATCTTTTTCCTGTTCTTTACTAATTCAATTTATTTCTTATGCCTCTAGTTCTTGTTTCCTTCCTGTTACTTCAGTCCACTATGCATTTGACTAATTTTTATTCTCATTTGCAGAGGTGGCTTCATGAGTTGTACCTCAAAGCTGTATTCTCTGTCTTCCTGGTCTCTGTCTTCTCATTACTTGTCCTTAATTCTCAGGTATATATTACTTATTGGTTACATCAATGTATTTAGAAGCTCTCCACCAATCACTGGCTGAATTGAACACATATTTCAACTCCTTTTGAACATGGACTAATGTTCTTTATATCTTATGTGTTCTTTTCCATGAGGATTGCCCTCAGAGTTGAAGGTCCATATTGAGAATTCCTCTGTGATTTTTCCTAAAATAGAAGTCTGCTGCTTATTTCCATGAAGCTTTACCTGATTCTGCATGTTTTCCAGAAATTCTTGTACTATTTTTCCTATATATTGAAGTGCCTCCTTTACACAAACCTCAGCTTAATCAGTTAAATAAACATAGAAGAAAATATGGGGAATAGAGAAAAATTACTGTGAGAAGCTACTAGGAGGAAAACCACAGATAGTAATGAAAGATAGGAACAAAGATAATTTTAGAAGAATCATGATCATAAAATAATATAAATGTTACTAAAGAGCTGTTTTCTTTTCCAAACTGCATATGAAACATTATTTATTTATTTATTTATTTTAGTGCCTTTCTCTTTAGGTCATTGAAGTGGTTGAATGGTGGTTCCTCAATAAGATGTATTCACATCCTAATTCTCAGAACCTGTGAACGTTACCTTATTTGGGAAAAGGGTCTTTGTAGATGTAATTAAGTTAAGGAACTTGAGATAAGGAGATTATCCTGGATTGTCTGAGTGGGTTCTAAATCCAATGATGAGTGTCCTTCTAAGACTGAGGAAAAGGAATATCTGATAGATATAAAAGAAGGCAGCATTTTGACCACAGAGCCAGAAAACAGAGTGAGGCTTCCACAAGGCAAGGAATGTTAACAATTACCAAAAGCTAGTGGAGGCAAAGAATGTCTTCTCCCTTAGAACTCCAGAGGAAGTGTGGCCATGCTGACACCCTGATTTTGGACTTCTGGCATCCAGAACTGTGACAGAATAAATTTTAGTTCTTTTAAGCCACAAAGTATATGGTAATATATTACAGCATCCACGGGAAACTAATTCAGTCATTCTACTGCCAAGATCCAAAAAAAACCAACTGAACCATAATCTGGATTTTTGCATTATGCACCATTTAACCTCTCTCAGGATAGAACCTTATTTTTTTTCCAACTTTAATGATGAATTAATACACAAAAGTATATTAATTATATATAAATATTAATATAATTAATATACAAAAAGGTTCACATATTTAATGTCTATATTTTGATGAATTTGGACCTGTGCCTATATTTGTGATAATATTTTTTTAAATTCCAAACAAGAAAGAAATAAAATATATTAAATAAATGAAAAAAAATAAAGATAGCACTTTTTTGGTCTCATATTATTTTCACTAATTTTTTTTTACTCCAGATAATTAAAGTCCCTTTCCTAGTGAATTTTACCTTCTATTTCTGTGCATTTTCATATACTCTATCTAAAATTGCCATCCTCTGATAGTTCTCATTATAATAATTCAAATAGATATGCAAAAATAAAACAAATGAATACTTTCAACATTTTCCAAGCCCATTATATATATGTTTTCAATATTAGAAAGTATTCAAAACTCATATTTTTGTATTCCTAAAGTTACTTTGTTTACCTTAAATTTTATGAGAAAAATACCAAAGGGAATTGTTTCTACCGTATGCATAGAACATACACATTTTTAGCATATGTGAAAACAAAATATTTCAAATTAATTTCTTAAAATTGAATTAATTATAACATTTTATAATATATTGCTTGTTTAATTTTTGTAGCAACAATATTTTCTTTGAAGAAGTATGTTTAAGGTGATTTCCTTACTGACAGCCAACCTTACAAAATATTATATAGAAGGTGTACTAAAAAGATTTTCTAAATCACAAAAAAAATCTCCATAGTAAACACATAGGACAAAAAATGGCTTACTAGCTTCTTTTGCAATAACAAGTAATTTAAATAAATTAGTTTAATGTCATTTTAAGCAAATGTTTTTTTAAAAACCTGATTCCTGTCAAGGAATAGAGCATGACAACCACTAGTCTTGCTACTTTATTTAGAGCTAGGACAGCAGGGTCATTTTCTGTGAACTGTCAACCCTGGAGTGTTACCTTGTGCCACCAAAAGAAGCATCTAGACCTGTTGGTAAATAACGCTTGAGGGACTAAACTCTTAGGAATCACAAGTAACAACGATAACAACTGTTGGAATAAAGGCTGTGGATGTAAATGTATGCAGAGAAGCTATGAAGAAGAACAAAATACACATCCTAGGTCAGGAAAAGAAAGTGTCAGTTCAAAACTATAAGACTCAAGTCGGCTCCAAGATATTCCTCTCTGACATATTTGAATCTACAAACTTAGCTCTAAGAACTATTTTTTCAGAAGGCAAACCTCATTAACCCACAAAATTTACAAATATATTTCTAAAAAATATTTTGTGGATGTCAGAAAATATAAACCAAAAACTTGAAACAAAACATCAATTTTGTTACACATGTATTTCTATATATATATACATATATATATATATATATATGCATCAGTTAGTATTAAAGAAAAAAGTACCTTGAACTTATATTAGCAATTCTACTTGCTTTTAGAAAGAATGTATTTGGAGGAAGAAAGTTTTAAATTGTAGCATATATACTAGGAGCATCGTGATGAGGGAGTGAAAGTCTTTCATATTCATCGAATTCAAATATTAAAAGATAAAAAGTATTGCTTTCTAAATTTTGGGAATATTTTTCAAATAGATGAGTTGCTGGTTCCCTTCTCTGAATCCAACACTGAACAGTGAAGCTGGCCTATTTGATGTATTTCTCTCTCTCTCATATGCAGACACATATATGTGTGCACATACATAAACACAAACACACATGCACACACACACACACACACCATGAGAAATATGCAGGAATTCTAGAAATGGTTGTATCTGATTTGCATGAGGATGTGTGTATGTGTATTTAATTAAGCATAGGCTGGGAGAAAATGTTAATAAATTGTGGAATAGCTGGACTACTCATACATTGTTATGAGAGTGAAAATAGATGGCACTGCCTTGGAAAACAGACACTATTTACTAAAATTGAAGATATATATTTATACAAAATATGGTAGTCTTCAATTGGTAGCATAAAAGAGGAAAACCCTTTTACACAGCTAATAATTTTATAAACAGACACACAAGGTTTTTATATCTGAAAAATGCAAGTTTAAATACAATGAGATAGATAACTGTATAACTATCAGACTGTGAATATTAAAAAAAGTTAAATAATTTTAAGTGCTGATGACAGCATAAAGATTTGCTCTTTGAAATTACTTATGAAAATGAATTTTTGTATATACTACATACTAGCAATAGTTTTCCAAATTATTTAGCACAGTAAACTTCTGGGACACATCATCAAGGAGACACATTTAAGGTATTTACTAAGGTGTTATGTTGAGAAAGCCTCAGAGAGAGATATTAGTTCATTCATTATTAAGAATGTAAACATAAATTGTGTATACTTGATGAAAATTTATGCAGCCACCGGAAGTAATAAACCAGATGTACGTATATGGAGAAATGCTGTAACATATTATTCAATAAAAAAGTTAAAAAATAGAATGAGAAAATTATGATACTATTAACATAAATTTAAATATATGTACTCTGAAACCAAAATCATATTTTTAAGCATAGATGGAAAATCCATGCATGGGAAGTAGTTTGGAAAGGCTTTTTTTAACACCTGTGTAGATTCTTAGTATATAAATCAACTGTGGAAAGGATATTAGGAAGATATATTAAATCCAGTATCTTGAGCACAGTGATGAATGAGGAAAATGGAGAAATACAGTCATGGAAGCAAAACAACACAAAAAAGAATAAAAAAAAAAAAAGAAAGAACACAAGATAAGTTTTGAATGGATGTAGGTTGATAAAATTTATTTGAAGGTATTAGAAAGTAGATATTATGTGATGTGATTTTCAGAGTGTATTTAGGTTAGAACTCCAGAAATTCTGTAATTAGTAGCCTAGTGGCATTTTCTATGTTGGCATCCACACTTCTCAAATTCAACAAATTCAAATGATTCATCCATTTTACCCTATACCTTCCATCACTTTAGACATTCCCTATTTTGGTAGTGTCACCAGTTGCCCAAGGCTATAAATTGTCCTAATCTAAATTCTGTGTGTCACACTCATCTTTCCTCATCTGGATTATTATAACCATCCAATTGTTCTCCAAGACCTTCCTTTAATCATTCTTTTGTCCTGCCCACATGGCTGACTCTAAAACAGCAGTATGACTATTATTCTTAAAGGAGACTAAGTACTATGAAGCAAGATGTTTGATCTGTCTTGCTCACCACTGTATCCTCAGCAGCTAAAACAGTGCCCAGGGTAAAATAGTAAATTCATATTTATTGGATGCATAGTTTGCTGGATAGCTTCTGAAATGCTCTACCTCACCCCATAATCTCAACTCCTGTTATCCTCAGCCTTGTATAATCACATCCTTTTGAGTAACTTGCTTCTTGGAATACCTCAACTTTGAGTAGATGTCTTTTCTTTATTAGATTATGAGAAATACTGACTTCCATCTTGCTACTAGTTTCCTCCTTTCTGGCTTTGATGAAGCAAGTTACCATGTTGAAGAGATAAGTGTTCTGGTTACCAATTCCAACATGTCGGTGGCGGGGGTTGGGGGGTTCACAATGCCAAACAATTCTGGGACACCAGCTGGGTGTCCTACAATTCAACTCAATTCTGACACTATCTACCAGGAGATATTACCAGATTCCACAGGTTAAATTCTCAGTCCCATAAGACTGCTTTCCCCCACTTCAGATGCCAATGGCAAGTCCAGGTTGTTAACTGTATTTCTGACTGACTGGCTATAAATCAGAGGTTCCAATGAACTCCTCCTTGACTTATTAATTCACAGTACTGAGCTCACAGGACTCAGAAAACCAGTTTACTCACTAGGTTACTGGTTTATTATAAAGGATATCAAAGGATATGACTCAATAGACAGTTAAAGAGATAAATAGGGTGAGGTACTGAAGAAAGAAGTTTCTGTCGCTTTGGAGTTTGGGACCTGGTATTGGGGCATGTGGAAGTGTTCTGGTTCACCAACCTGAAAACTCTCTGAACCCCCTTCTTTTGGGTTTTTATGGGGACTTTATTACATAGACATTAAACCATTGAATAAATTATTGGCCATTGGTATTGATTCCAACTCCAGGCCCTCTCTCCTCCCTGGAAATCAGGGGGTGGGACAGAAGGTTCCAATCCTCTACTCAATGTTGGTTCCCCCTAAGTCACTTATTAACATAAACTCAGATGAAGTTGAAAGGGGCTTGTTATAAATAACAAGACACATATTTCACCTTTATGGCTTTAAAGCTTTTTAGGAACTGAGCATAAGAAACCAAACATAATAACAAAAGACAAAAGATGCCTCCATTGTCCATATTCTTTAGAAAATCACAAGGGCTTATGAAGCTGTAAGCCAGGGACCATGGATTAAGACCAAATATACATGGAATATATTTTGGTCATCTGAATGGCCAGGTATATTTCTTATAAATCACAATATTGTAGGAGTCTCTGTGGAAAAAAAATAAATTTTTCTCTACCTTTCTAGGTTCTTGGCTGAGACACCACCCCCATAATAAAATGAGAGATTAACAAGGGAAAAACAGATGTTTAATAACTTGTACACCTCCTGTATACATGGTAGACAATGAAGCAACTGTGTAACTCCCTGAAATCGCCCAAGACGTCACCTTAAATACCATCTCCAGCTATAACGACAAAAGAAAATGTTGGGGGTGGGGGAGGGGGAAGTTATGGAATGTTACCGGGAAAAGCACAGTAAGCAATGTTATGCTTGTTATGCAGATTTAAGTCTGTACCTTCTCCATTGATAAGAGTTTCTAAATATTTGGTCATCCTCCTCTTCCTGGTACAGAGAGGCAGATACCCTTACAAATGAAGATTTCCCTTTCCTTACGAAAGGGTAACTTCCACTCAGTTTTCAGAGTTTTTCCTATATTTGCTGTTGCTTAGAATTAACGAGTTCAAAATAATCTTTATGCCAAGAGGCATATTTGGGGGGTGGTATATTCTGATCTTCAACACCAATACAGCAAAGAATTTAGAGTAGGGTCCAACCAATAGACAGCTGGCAAGTTAAGGCTTCAGGTCAGAAACCCAAGAAGGAATTGCATCTGCAAAAACCATGTAAGTACTCTTTGAAGCAAATCCTCAAAAAACATAGTGAAAGAAAAATTCAATGAATGAAATATATTATTTTCCCATAACTTTAAGGACTCCTTTTATTATATTTTCTCTGGATAATTTTACCCAAAGGACACAAATTCTACCATACTCTAAAATAGAGCTCAGTTAATTGTTAGAATGACTTCTGCAAAACTTCCACACTCTCTCTCCTCCGTCCCAGTGAAATAGAAAAGAAATCCACAAAGTTTCATATGATTTTATTGTGTGAAAAAGGATACATTTCACAAAAGCAGTGTATAAATTATAAAACATCCTCTTACAAATGTCCCTGATGTTGAAGGTTTTTTGTACATGTATATACAAGAGGGATAGTTATATTTTAAAATATATAAAATACTTCCCTATTGTTATACAACACATTTATAATAATCTTGATTTACTCTCCTTTCAGATTGTAATAACCTAACATCAACAGGAAATAACTTTGAAATATATTTTAATCATATGATTGTATATTCTATTTTTAATTCTGTCTCAGATCCATTGATATTTTGTTTAACTCCTTGAATACCTCTAAGGATAGCTGATTTTATTTGCTGAGAAAATTTTGGGGATAAAGTTATCAAAGGGACATATTTATTTACCCATTGATTGACTATCCAAGTTATAGTTTCTCAGAGAATTTTTCTCGGTCTCAATTCAACAATGTCAATCAGTGAAGAAATCAACACAAATAGCTGGACTGATTTTTCAGAGTTGTTTTCAATAAAAATAAGACACTTTACATTTATTGAGTGTCCATTGAATTATGAAACTAGTACTTTATGATTGTTCTCATATTGTGATTTATGGAAAAACTTGAAAAGAAATACAAAAATAAAAGTGACATTTACTTTGGAAAATGAGCTACAAAATAATTTTTTCATATAAAAAATGATGTTGAGAAATTCAGAAACTAAATAATTACAACTTGTTGACCTAAAACAGACTGCTAGATATTTCTCCAGCAAAGATGGGTTTATTCAGAATCAACAGAAGATTGAAATGCAGTGTCTGCAAACATGGTGAGTCACGTGCAAGTCCCCACATAGCAAGAGAAGTACTGTTTCATAGGAGGGAAATAGAAAGATGGGAGGGCTATAGTAAACAAAAAGTCCATGGCTTTTCATTGGCTGAGTCCTCGCCAAAAAAGAAGAGTCTTTCTTATTCCTGTTGGTCTCAACTATCATTGCAGGGCATGAGAGCTCCCAATTCTGGTCTTCCAATTCTATTTGAGCTTTCTGTTTATTAATTTTCATAAAACCCAACATAAATATTATTCTTACCCATTTATACAACAGAGAACATCTTCAAGTTAACCTGTGGTCTCCATATTTGTAAATGTAAGTTGCTTAATATCATTTATATTAAAAATAAATAAGAGCAGCTCATTTGGATGATACTCTTTATACTAAAAGGGAGTTTTTGCTTGAATTGGATGTAAGAGTGTTGTAGCTCCAATAAATTTCTCCTCAAACAAAACATCATTATATGATATAACAGTTTAAAAAAAATCAAGAGTTTAAAACATTAATACATTATTTTGAATTTTCATTTTCAGGGAAAGAGAAATAAATTATTTTATTTGTGAACAATTTCTTCTTGCCTATTAATATTTGACTTAAAGAAAAAAGAAAATTTAACCTTCATAAATTTTAAAATCTCTGTTTCTAAATATTCAACATTAAGTATCCTTGTAAATCCCATATGATGTTTGAATACCTTCAATATATCCAACAAATAATCATTTATAATTTTATTAAAGACTTTAGGGACAGGTACCTACCTACATTCTGGGAAGTTCACTGATGTTTGGATAATTTTGTTGGCCAAAGATTACTTTTTATAGTCCTTTGTAGCTTCCCCTCATTAATTATTTTTCTGTGCTATGAATTCTTACATAGATATGAATAAAGTAACTTTCATATGATAGCCTTTAATATACATGCAGATGACTATAAAAAAAATCCCTAGCTTAACTGTCCTGCTTTTTTGAGCCATGCCATATAGCTTCTAGTTTTCATTTTGTCTTATATTTATTTTCATTTTTATTTTTATAATCTTTTAGAAATGTGCTTAATAGAACATTTAAGTGGGGAGGGATAGATTGGGAGTTTGGCATTGACATGTACACACTGCTATATTTAAAATAGATAACCAACAAGGACATACTTTAAAAAAAAAAAAAAAAAAACCTGAATGTAATTTTCTAAGTCAAGGGAACTTACAATAGTGTGACTATGCGTCCCTGAACTCCAAGAACTACCTGAAACTATGTGCAAACTATTATTTCCTTGTACATTTCTTCTGCAGATGAAGTGTATAATTTTCACCTGACTCCAAAAACATCAGAAGGCCCTCAATTTTACTAATTTATAAGATAGTAATCACCACCTTTTAGATACATTAGCAAAAAACAAAAAGACAGTGTGAATGTATTTGCTTTCTTGGATCTCACATTAACACAAAATATGCATTTTTTTAAGAAAATTAAACTGTCTAAAATAATATGCATAAATACAGCCAATCCTCATTTTTGGCAGATTCTGTATTTGCACATTTACCTGCTTGCTAAAATTTATTTGTAACCTCAGATCAATACTCTTGGCACTTTCATGGCATGCCATTCATGCACTTGAGCACAGCAGTGAAAATTGACATCACCCAGTATGCAAGTTCCCAGCTGAGGCTGACGAAGGGACGTTCTTCTTTCTTATTTACGCTCTCATACTGTAAACAAGTGTTCTTTTCATGGTCTATTTAGTACCAGGTCCAAAAAAAAAAAAAAAAAAAAGAAAGAAGGCTATGATGATCTTATGAATAAAGTATTTGTTAGATTAGCTTTATTGTCATGAGTAATAATAATGCTGCTGTTATTTTTTTATTTTGATTTCTTTTAGAAATTTTTTTAAATTATATTTTTGACTGTATTTAGTCTTTGTTGCTGTGCATTGGCTTTGTCTAGTTGCGGAGAGCGTGGACTATTCTTCATTGTGGTGTGTGGGCTTCTCATCGCAGTGGCTTCTCTTGTTGTGCAGCACGGGCTCTAGGTGTGCAGGCTTCAGTAGTTGTGGTGCGTGGGCTCAGTAGTTGTGGCACACAGGCTTTGTTGTTCCACAGCATGTGGGATCTTCCTGGACCAGGGCTTGAACCCGTGTCCCCTTCATTGGCAGGTGGATTCTCAATCACTGTGCCACAAAGGAAGCCCTGCTGCTGTTATTTTAATGTTAAAGAGTCAATAATATTTTAATGATTTTAATGTGACTTTAATGACAGTGTCATTACTGTATAATAATAAAGAGTCAATAATAACATAAGCTGTCTTTAAACAGAAACACATATAAAACAAGGTAATATATTGATCAGTGGATGGAAATGTAACCAGAAGCTCACAGGAACCTAACTCACCTGTATTTTACCAAGGAGCCATGGTTCAGTTTTCACTAAATTCGTGTTTCTAGCATCTTTATAGAACATGACTATCGACAAACATAAATAAAAAGAATTGACTGTATAAGCATATATATGTTAAATAATCTTAAAGATTTATCACATACCATTTTATCTCTTTTATTCAGAGAGCTCTGTTTTGGAACAAAGTGTAAAACCTTCACATCATCCCATTAAATTTTAGCCCTTTCTTCCAGTCTATCAGAAAATTTTTAGTACAGAGTCTTTGTTTTATTCAACTGATTAAAACTTTATCTAAGCATATAACCATATTTTCTGGTACTGTCTAAAATGATATCATTAAGAATATAGTCAGGGCTTCCTTGGTGGTGCAGTGGTTGGGAGTCCGCCTGCCGATGCAGGGGATGCGGGTTCGTGCCCCGGTCCAGGAGGATCCCACGTGCCGCGGAGCGGCTGGGTTCATGGGCCGTGGCCACTGGGCCTGCGTGTCTGGAGCCTGTGCTCCGTGACGGGAGAGGCCGCAGCAGTGAGAGGCCTGCATACTGCAAAAAAAAAAAAAAAAAAATGAATATACTCAGGGCGACTTCCCTGGTGGCGCAATGGTTAAGAATCCGCCTGCCAATGCAGGGGACACGGGTTTGCGCCCTGGTCCAGAAGATCCCACATGGTACGGAGCAGCTAGTCCCGTGAGCCACTTCTACTGAGCTTGTGCTCTAGAGTCCGTGAGCCACAACTACTGAGCCCACGTGTCACAACTGCTGAAGCCTGTGTGCCTAGAGCCGTGCTCCACAACAAGAGAAGCCACCACAATGAAAAGCCTGCACACTGCAAATAAGAGTAGTCCCCCTCGCCTCAACTAGAGAAAGCCTGCGCACAGCAACGAAGACCCAACATAGCCAAAAAATTAATTAATTAATTAATTTTTAAAAAAAGAAGGTTGGGTATGCCACTTAAAAAAAGAAAAAGAATATAGTCAGTTTGTCTGAAGGACAAATATATTATTTAATTAAAAATACTTATTGAATTTCTCTTTCAGAGTATTTTCTCATTTACTTTTGGAGATACAAAGATAAAGCCAGGAGTTTTATTTATCAAAGAATTTTCAGTCAAGTTGAAAGAACTGAGAATGATGAGATGAATTATTGTTTAATGAAAGAAGAATACACATTTTAGAGGCAGAAAACTGAAGTTCAAGTGACAGTTTTGTATGATTTTGGTCAAATTAAAGTTTGTGAGCCTTAGGTTCCTCAGTTATAAAATAAATATACTAATATCTGACTAACCCGTTTGGCCCACTCAGTATCAAATGAGCTCATATAGGGAAAAACAGCTTGTAAAGTACTAGCAAAATTTACTATTGCTTTTAAAAATGCAAGTTCACAAGAATCTTTAATACATAAAAAAAGCATGAGTTTTTAAGATGAATATGTAGTTTTGTTTCAATATCAGTTGGCTTATGTCTGCTTAGATAATTACAAATGGCTAAATCCATGATGTCTCTATCATTGGAAATAACATAGGAGGTTTTTCTATAAAGGATAGGAAAGTAGTAGAATAGTAAGTTAAAAAGAACCTCATTTTGAACATTATGAATGTGATATAGGCCTTTGTTAATAATTGTGTAACCTTTAAAGAGAGATAATAGGTTTCTGAGTTATATGAAGCTCCATCTAAGAAATGTGTAGGATGGACTGAAATGAGAAGATGCAGAAGGATGAGAAAAACCTCTGTTTCAAGGATAAGGTAACTTCAAGCTGAGTTAAGATAGTTGGAATGTGAATGAGAATAAAATTTAAAAAAGAACACAAAGGGGTTTCCCTGGTGGCGCAGTGGTTGAGAATCCGCCTGTCGATGCAGGGTACACGGGTTCGTACCCCGATCCGGGAAGGTCCCACATGCCATGGAGTGGCTAGGCCCGTGGGCCATGGCCGCTGAGCCTGCGTGTCTGGAGCCTGTGCTCCGCAACTGGAGTGAGCCTGCGTGTCTGGAGCCTGTGCTCCGCAACTGGAGAGGCCACAACAGTGAAGTGAGAGGCCCGCGTACCACAAAAAAAAAAAAAAAAAAAAGAAAAAAAAGAAAAAAAAAAGAACACAAAGAAGAATTATTATATCAAAATATTTTTGATCTTCAAATTATAGAAATAATGTACATTGTAACAATTGAAATGCAATACAAAATGTAGAAATGCAAAGTTAATCTCTGTTACTCCTTCAAAACACACACACATACATACAAAAACCACTTTCTCTCACATCCTTTAGGTAACCAATTTTTAACCTCTTGATGTGTATCTTTATACTTTGTTATCTCTATTTGAGTAAAAATGTACAAGCATGTGTTTCCATATATTGAGGTACATTATTTTCCAAAAGAGAATCATACTATATGCATTGATGCTTTAGATGATTTCTTTTGAAATTGGCAATTAACTTGATTAATGATGATTTAAGAGAGGTAAAGAAATAAAGGGTAATAGAAACTTCCACCATAGTTAACTAAATAATAGATCCTTACAAGGAGTAGGAGAAATAAGTACTTTTTGATAGGAAGGGGCAAACAACTGAATTATCATTTCAGTATTTTATATTGAAATAGAATATTCAGTTAATCTAATAAATAAGATTAGTGTCTTGATATTTGTGTCTTCAGAAAAAACAGTACAAGTGGGTTCTAGTCTACCCTCTTTCCCAACAAGACTCCCCATTTATTTAATTTATTACATGTATTTATCACTTATTATTTGAAAGATAAGTTCTTTGCCCTCATGGGGCTTGTGTTCTGTTGATAAGACATAGAAAATATACTAATAAACAAAATATAGACAAATAAATTAATGCAAAAATGATTTTCAAAGAGGATAACTGATATGAAGTATATTAAACAGGGAGATATAAAACATAGTGAATGAAAGCAGATAGGAGAGGTGATGTTTGGGTTGAAATCTAAGTGGTTTA
The DNA here is from genome assembly GCF_002837175.3 of Physeter macrocephalus. NCBI lineage: Eukaryota > Metazoa > Chordata > Mammalia > Artiodactyla > Physeteridae > Physeter > Physeter macrocephalus. The sequence goes on along the minus strand of NC_041226.1, from coordinate 31,177,561 downwards.
ATGGGAGCCAGTCTTCTTGTACATGCCTCTAATAGCTGTTTTTATTTTTTCTTACATATATATAGGTATATATACATATATACCTATGTATATATGTATATATACCTATATACATGTACCTATGTATATATGTATACACACATACATACATAACCTGGAGACTGCTGTTACAAATTACTACAAAATTGGTGGCTGAGAACAGCAGAAAGTTATTCTCTTACAGTTCTGGATCCCAAAATTTGTCAGGGCCCTGCTGTCTCTGGGGATTCTGTGGGAGAATTCATTTCTTGTCTCAGCTTCTGATAATTCCAGGTGTTCCTTGACTTATAGCTGCATCACTCCAACTTCTGCCTCTGTGGTCACATTATCTCCTACTCTTATCTATCAGTCTCTTTCTTCCCTACACTTATGAGGATGCTTGTTATTAGATTTAGGGCTCACTTCGGTGATCCAAAATAAGCATACCCTTTCAAAATTCTTGATGAATCATATATTTTGTTGAATACAGTAGTAATCACTCTTTACCATATAAAATAATACAAGTTCTGTGAATTGGGATGTGGACATATATTCTTGGTGGCCACCATACAACACACTACAACATAAGTATATAAATACTATATTAATGTACCATAATTTTATGTGTGTCCCTGTCTTCCAATCATTTGTGAGAATTTTTTTTCTAATTCTACAGTATCTATCACAAAATAGGTGCTTATTAAATAGGCATTTGATTAATCAAGAATTCTGTTAAAAAGGCAATAGAATGTTTGAGGAAGATGAGTGACAATGGTGAAAGAAATAATTTAAAACAATGAAAGAGATGGAGAGGAGCTAGCACTACATCTGAGCTAAACTTTACCCTCAAAAAAACTGTCATTTAGATGGGAGCCTGAGAGCAAGTGAACATTACTATTTTTATTTCTGAAAACTTTATATATATATTTCTTCATTTGCATATTTTATCTTATAGCTATCTCTATCTCTTACATGTTTCATAAAACATTTTATACTCTAATACTCTATTTTCCTCCTTTTTTTCCCCTTAAAATGGTAAAATAAAGGGTTAACAATAGAAACTCCTAGGGAGCATCAAAGTCATCAGTCCCTATTATGAGCCTTCATTTTCCATGATTAAAAAAAAGTGGTTTAGCTAATAAAACTTAGTGTTTGCTATATAACAGATGTTTCATGTGTGCTGTGAATAATTAAATGGATGGATTAGTGAATTAAAGTAACTAGCTGCTAATTCGTGTCCAGTGTAAGAAAAGGGAAAGAAGAGCTCAAGACTGAGAAGGGGAAGGCATCTAGCATCATAGCATTGTTTTTCTTCCCACATGAATTTAATACGAATTTTATCCAGTTAAAAAGTAATAGAGAATATAATTATCCGAGGTGTTTGTTGCCCATTAAGAAGAAGTAAGCTATCTAACAATTGTGGTTATAACTTAAAAACAATTTAGCTCATTTTAAATCAAACATCTTTGGTCTAAATTATATTATAGCCATCTTTAATTCAAGTTTTTTTAGGTATTGACATGGATATTGATTCAAAAGTGGATTTTTAATTAACAAAATGAAAAAGAAAGATTAATTTTTAAATTTGTTATTATGTTTGTAATTATACAATCATTCAACTACACTGATTGGGACCATGTGTGAATTTAATAATAAAGATAGCACTAATTTCTCTGACTATAAGAAAATTACAGGAAATGACTAATAAAGGTAAGGAAATGTAAGAAATTATGCCTTTCAGTTTATGTCCAAGAATTTGGAAATTTTGTAGTCTATAGGGTAGTAAACCACCTACTTGTTATAGATGTTTAGATATCATTTTAGCTGGAGTTTAGGCATCAAGGTTAATTGGAATGTTTGTTGAAGTTATAATGAATGTTGTTGCTTATAAGACTCTGAGAACTGCCATGGGCTTATATGGAATCCTTTTGGCCACTAGTTATTTTTTTTTAAAAAAAAGAAGAGGGGTAGAGCAACTTATACATTTTTAACATTTTTATCAGAATTGTTCTAAGCTGTATAGAACATATGTCACAGAATCATAAAGAAGGAAATTGACATTTCTGATAGGAATATGAATCATATTACACAATATCTTCATTTCAAATACTTAGAATACAAGTAGAAGGAAGTAGATGTGACAGATATATCCAAAAGCTCTGCTTTAAAATTTATGAATCTCATTTGGATACAGATATCTAGTCAATCATGCATCTCTGGGGCTTCTCAGCTCTTGCTAACAAAGAGGTAAGACAATTACATGTCACATTTCACACATTCATTACAACACAAAAGTTACATATGCCATAATGCAAATTAATATTTCCAAATATTGCCCAAGGTATAAAAATGTTTAAGACTAAGACATAGTGGTCTATTAATATATATCTCATTTACATAATAAAAATATACTGCTATGCAATAATTAGTTATCAAAAGAGGAACAAGAAGAAGACTGAGAGAAAAAATTTAGAAAAAATTGTTGAAAATTATTTCTACACAAAAACCAGCATGCAGATGTTTATAGTAACAACTTTCATAATAGGCAAAAGTTGGAAACAACACAAATGTCCATTAACTGATGAATGGATAAAAATGTCTATATCCATAAAATAGAATATTTTTCAACTGGAGAAAGGAGTGAAATACTGATACAAGCTACAACATGGATGAACCTTGTGAACATTATTATAAGCGAAAGGAGCCAGTCACAAAAGATCACAGATTGTATCATTTCATTCAAATAAATTATCTAGAATAAGAAATCCATATTTACAGAAAGTAAATGAGTGTTTGCTTGTGGTTGGGGAGGTGAACTGGAAGAATAGTTGGTGATAGATTAAGAGTACAGGATTTCTTTTTGAGGTGGTGTAAGTGATCTAAAATTAACTGTGGCTATGGTTGCATGTATCTGTGGAATACTAATAACTATTAATTTTATGCTTTCAATTGGTGAATTGTATGGAATATGAATTATATCTCAAGCTGTTAAGAAAAAGTAAAATAGTATGGAAACTACAGTTATACTCACCATTTATTAACATCTTACATTTGTATCATACATTTGTCAAAATTAGTGAACACATATTCATACATTATAATTAACGAGTATCCATATTTATTCAAATTTCCTTAATTTTTAAAATGAATATCCTTTTTCTGTTCTAAGACCCCATCCATTATACATTTAATAATCATGTCTTCTCAACTTCCTCTTGGTTGTGACAGTTTTTCAGACTTTTATAGACATATCTCATTTTATTGCACTTCACTTTATTGTACTTCACAGATACTGTTTTTTACAAATTGAAGTTTTGTGCAACCCTGCATCAAGCACATCTATTGGCATCATTTTCCCAACAGTATTTACTCACCTTATGTCATATTATCTCTCTAGATATTTCAAACTTTTTCATTATTATTATATTTGTTATGGTGGTCTGTGATCAGTGACCTTTGATGTTACTATTGTAATTGTTCTGGGATGCCATAAACTGTGCATGTATAAGACGGCAAATTTAATAAATGTTATGTGTTCTGACTGCTCCCCTACCAGTTGTTCCCTCATTGCTCTCTCTCTCGTTGGGCCTTCCTATTCTCTGAGACACAATAAGATTGAAATTAGGCCAATTAATAACACTACAATGGCCTCCAAGTGTTCAAGTGAAACAATGATTAAGCTTAGTGAGAAAGGCATGTCAAAAACTGAGATAAGCCAAAAGCTAGACCTCTTGGGACAAACAGCCAACATGTGAATGCAAAGAAAAAGTTCTTAAAAGAAATTAAAACTCTATTCCAGTGAACTCAAGAATGATAAGAAAGCAAAACAGCCTAATTGCTGATATGGAGAAAGTTTTAGTGAATTAGACAGAAGGTCAAACCAGCTACAACATTCCCTTAAGCCATAGCCTAATCTAGAGCAAGGTTCTCTCTTCAATTCTATGAAGGCTGAGAGAGGTTAGGAAGCTGCAGAAGAAAAGCTGAAAGTTAGCAGAGGTCAGTTCATGAGGTTTAAGGAAAAAGCCATCTCCAAAAAATAAAAGTGCAAGGTGAAGCAGCAAGAGCTAATGTAGAAACTGCAGCAAATTTTTCAGAAGATCGAGCTAGAATAATTAATAAATGTTCTACATTATCAATGTAGAAGAAACAGCATTCTATTAGAAGAAGATGCCATCTGGGGTTTTCAAAGCTAAAGAGAAGTCAATGCCTGGCTTCAAAGCTTCAAAGAAAAGGCTGACTCTCTTTTTAGAGGCTAATGCAGCTGGTGACTTGAAATTGAAGCCAATGCTCATTCACCATTCTGAAAATCCTAGCACCCTTAAGAATTATGCTAAATCTACTCTGACTGTGCTCCATAAATGGGAACAACAAAGTCTGGATGACAGCACCTCTGTTTACAACCTGGTTTATTGAATATTTTTAGCACACTGTTGAGGCCTACTTCTCAGAAGTTTCCTTTCAAAATATTACTTCTCATTGACAATGTACTTGGTTATCCAAGAGCTCTGATAGAGATGGATGAGATTAATGTTTTCATGCCTATTAACACAACATCCATTCTGCAGCCCGTGGATCGAGGAGTAATTTTGACTTTTAAGTCTTATTATTTAAGAAATCCGTTTTGTAAGGTTATAGCTGCCATAGATAGGGGTTCTTCTGACAGACTCTGGGCAAAGTAAATTGAAACCTCCTGGAAGGAGTCACCATTATAGATGTCATTAAGAACATTCGTGATTCATGGGTAAAGGTCAAAATATCATCATGAACAGGAGTTTGGAAGGAGTTGATTCCAACCCTCATGAATGACATTAAAAGTTTAAGACAAGTGGAGGAAGTAACTGTAGAAGTGGTGGAAATAGCGAGAGAACTAGGATTAGAAGTGAAGCCTGAAGATGTGACACAACTGCTGCAATCTCATAAAACTGAACATATGAGGAGTTGCTTCTTATGGATGAACAAGGAAAGAGGCTTTTCGAAATAGAAACTACTCCTGGTGAAAATGCTGTGAAGATTGTTCAAATGGCAACAAATTATTTAGAATATTACATTATCTGATAAAGCAGCAGCAGGGTTTGAGATGCTTGACTTCAATTTTGAAAGAAGTTCTACTGTGGGTTAAATGCTGTCAAACAGCACAGCATGCTATAGAGAAATCATTCATGAAAGGAAGGGTCAATTGATGCAACAAACTTCATTGTGTCTTATTTTAAGAAATTGCCATGACCAGCTCAAATTTCAGCAACCACCACTCTGATCAGTCATCAACCATCAACATCGAGACAAGATCCTCCAGCAGCAAAAAATTATGATTCACTAAAGTCTCAGATGATGTTTCACATTTTTTAGCTATAAAGTATTTTAAAAATTAAGGTATGTACATTGTTTCTTTAGGGTAATGCTATTGCACACATAATAGACTACAGTAAAGTGTAAACATAACTTCTATATGCACTAGGAAACCAAAAATATTGTGTGATTTGCCTTATTGTGATATTAACTTTACTGTGGCAATCTGGAACCAAACCTGCAATATCTTCAAGGTATGTTTGTATTTTGATGACTTTGAATTCTGGTAGAATATTTTATAGATTGTCAATCATTGGAATTTGTTTGTTGTTTTTCTCATTATCACAATGAAGGAGTGTGTTTTTGGAGGAAGACTACAAAAGGAAGTAAGATTCTCATCACATTAGTCAAGAGTACATACTAACTGTATGACTAATCATTAATACTAATCACCTGGCTTGAAATATTTTTTATCATGTTCCTCCACTATAAAGTTACTGTTTTGTTTACCCTGTCTCCTTTACTTTAGAAAGGCTATCACTGTGTATACTCCACACTCAAGGGATAGGAGTTATGAGCCACCTCATTAAGGGCAAAGTATCTACATATATTATTTAGAGTTCTCTTGCATGAGAGATTTATTCAGTTGTTTAATTATTCATTTATTTTTCAATCTATTTATATCAATATAGACTCATGGATATTTATTTTATAGTTTATATTATGATTCCATACTACCTTATTTACTTTGTTGCTAAACAATTGCGAATTTGTCAATTGGGAGCTCTTTCATTTTATTCCTGTGTCAGTTTTACACACACCCCCACTGTGGATTTTCTTTTTCTTTTTCTGTTTTATTCCTTCAGCATTTTCATACTATCTGGCAATATGAGATGCTCTGTGCTCATTTTGTGTATTCCCTGCCTCAGTCCTAGAATTAGTGATTTCTTCCATGATCCTTGTTTTATTTTTGTTTGTTTGTTTGTTTTTTTAAATTGGAAAATCATATAAGAATCCAAGGCTGTATATGAGATATGATTTTTGCTTTGGGGGAGTTTTCGCATCTAGGCTCTTTTAGCTGACAGAGCAAGGAGATAGATGTGTGTACACATATTTATAAATATTTCCACGTATAACCATCTGTATCTATATTAAATGAAACCTGAGTTCATATTGATGTCTCAAACTCTAATCCATTACCACATAGATCATTCTATCTTCCTCTCCTGTAAATTCCCATGTGAGCAATGAGAAATCTGGATCCAAGATTCTGCCTTTCATTTACTCAGTCATTTAATTACAGTATACAGTTGACCCTAGAATAATCCAGGACTTAGAAGTGCAACCCTCTGTTCAGTTGATAATCTGTGTGTAACTTCATATTCGAGCCTCTGTATCTGGGGCTCCACATCCACAGATTCAAACAACAGCAGATCGTGTAGAACTGCAGTATTGAAAAGAATCCACATATAAGTAGACTTGCAGTTCAAACCCCTGCTGTTGAAGGGTCAAATTACTTGTAAAATGGTTTCCGAATTTTAAAAATATATATTTTATATGTATTTCCAGCTATATTAAGATATAATCAGCATATAACATTATGTAACTTTAAGCTATACTTAATAATTTTTATATGTACATATTACAAAATGATTACCACAATAGTTAGTTAAGATATTTATCACCTCACATAGTTACAATGTGTGTGTGTGTGTGTGTGTGTGTGGTGAGAACTTTAAACATCTACTCTCTTAGCAACTTTCAAATATACTCTCCATAATACCATGTGATACTTTATCAGCAAGAGTGTAGTACTTTAGTACAGATTCTTTTGCCTTTAGTCTTACAGAATCTGCTTATTCCCAAAGTGACTTAGGTTAGCCCCTTATTCCCCACTCCTTTTGGTGAGATTGTTTCATACATTTGTACTACATTTATGTTTTTGTCACATTCTGCACTCTACATAGGAAATTCATGATCTCATGAATGCTTTCTTTTTTCAAAAACTATATGTATATATAATACATTTACTTTTGGTGCTATAAAGTTCCATAAATTTTGAAAAATGCTTAAAGTCTTGTATTCATAATTATGGTATTACACAGAATAGTTTCATTGCCCCAAAATATTTTTATGTTTCACCTATGAACTCTTTCCACCCAGTTCCATGTCAATCACTGATCCATTTACCCTCTCTATAGTTTTGCCTTTAACAGAATAAAATATAATTGGAATCATACATTATGTTGCCTTCTGAGTCTAGCTTCTTTCATTTATCAATAAGTATTTAAGATTTATCTATGTATTTTCGTGGTCTGATAGTTCATTTCATTCTATCACTGGATAATATCCATATTCATATGGATAAAATGAAGTTGTTTATTCCCTACTAAAGAATATCTTCATTGTTTCCATTTTTTTGGTGGTTATGAATAAAGCTGCTATAAACATGTGCATATTTTTTTGTGGGCATAAGTTTTCAAGTTAGTGTGTAAATTCCCAGGAGAGCAATTTCTGGATCATATGGTAAGATGATGTTTAATTTTCTAAGAGACTGCCAGACTGTCAAAGTAGATGTATCAATTTTTATTCCCACCAGCAACCTATGACAGTCCTGATGCACCACATCATTATATGTTGTCAGAGTCTTTGCTTGTTTTGTTTAAATTTTAGTCATTGTAAAATGTGAGTATGGAAAAATCATTGCTGTTTTAATTTTTAATTTCCTAAAGACAAATGATGTGAGCATCTTGAGATATGCTTATTTCCCATCTGTATGTCTCCTTTAGTGAGAAGTCTGTTCAGATATTTGTCCATTTTAATTGCATTTTTTGTTTTCTTATTGTTGTATTTTAAGATTTTTTTGGTATATTTTAGATACAAGTCCTTTATCAGACAAGTATTTTGCAAATATTTCTCCCAGTCTGTGATTTATCTTCTTAGTCTATTAACAGTGTCTTTCAAGAGCAAGTTTTTAATTTTAATAAAGTCTAACTATTTTTCTTAAATGGATATTGCTTTTGGTGTTACATATTAAAAACTTATCACGAAATCCAAGATCATGTTGATTTTCTCCTAAGTTATCTTCTAGAAGTTTAATAGCTTTGTGTTTTTCATTTTGGTCTAGAATCCATTTTGAGTCTTTTTTTTGTATAATGTGTAAGGTCTAGGTTAATTTTTATTTGCATGGATGACCAATTGTTCCCATGCCATGGATTGGAAAGATTATGTTTATTGATTTGTATTTGATTCTTCATCAAAAATAAGTTGACTATATTTTGTTTGGGTCTAATTCTGGGATCTATATTCTTTATTTTTTAACCAAGTATAGTTGATTTGCAATATTATACTAATTTCATGTGTACAGCATAGTGATTCAGTATTTTTACAGATTATCTCCATTAAAAGTTACTACAGGATAATGACTAAAATTCCATGTGCTATCCAATATACACTTGTTGCTTATTTATTTTACACATAGTAGTTTGTATCTCTTAATTCCATACCCCTAATTTGTCCCTCCCCCTTCTCCCTACTAGTTTGTTTTCTATATCTATGAGTGTGTTTCTATTTTGCTATATACATTTGTTTACTTTATTTTTTAGATTCCACATATAAGTGATATCATGCATTATTTGTATTTCTCTGTCTGACTTATTTTACTAAGTGTAATATTCTCTAGGTCCATCCACATTGCTACAAATGGCAGAATTTCATTCTTTCTTATGGCTGAGTAGTATTCTGTTGAATATATACATACCACATCTTCTTTATCCATTTGTCTGTCGATAGGTACTTGGGCTGTTTATTTCTGTTATCTATATTCTGTTCCATTAATCTCTGTGTTATTCTTCCACTAATATCACATTCTCTTGGTTAATATAGCCTTTAGAAAGTTTGAAATCAGGTAGTGTGAGTCTTGTAACTTTATTCTTCACTTTCAATGAAGTGCTGATTCTTTCAAGTCTATTGCATTTCCATATAAATTTCAAATCAGTTTGCTGGTACCTACTAGTAGTTTTCTGAGATTTTGAATAGGGTGATAATGATTGTTTAGGTCAAGTTGGAAAAAATTGACATCTTAACATTTCTAAGTCTTTCAACCAATGATTGAGGAATCTCTATCCATATATTTAATTACTAAAAAAAAAATCATTTTTGGTATTTTGTAATTTTCCACATGCATATTTTTACATATATTTTGTTAGATTAATGACTAAGTATTTTATTTTTGATAAAGTTCTGTATGGTATTTTTATTACAAATTTCAGAGGTTTTTCGTTTCTATATAGGAAAACAATTTACATCTGTGTATTATCATTTTATGCTACAATCTTATATAACTCACTTCTGTGTTATAGGAGGGTTTTTGTTGTTGTTGCTCTATTCTATGTTGTTTTCTATATAGACAATGATTTCATCTTCAAATAAAGACAAATTTATTTCTTTCCATTTAGTATAGTTTTATTCCCTTTTCTTGTCTTATTGCACTAGTTAGAACTTACACAATGATGTTGAATAGGAGTGGTGAGAGAGGACATTCTTGTCTTCTTCCTAATTTTTGGAAAAATGTGGCCTGTTTTGTTCCATTAAGTATGTTGTTAGCTCTAGTTTTTGTAGACTTTTTTTTCCTTTTTACATGGCTCTTGAGCTAAGAATAATTTTTACACTTTTAAATATTGCAAAAGCTAAAAAAAAAACCCTGAAACAGAGTAATGAAAGAAAGGACAGAGAGAAGAAAAGAAGAAAGGAAGGGAGGAAGGGAGGAAGGTAGGAAGAAATTTAAAAAAGAAATGTGACAGAGACATTACATGGCCCTCAAAGCCTTAATGATTTATTATCTGGTCCTTTACAGAAAAAAATTGTTGATTACAGAGACCTCAATTATCTATCCTGAAAAGAAAGACATGGAATGACATTTAGGGTAAATTTAGATATCTGAGTCATAAAAGATGACTAGAGAATGAGTAGAGGTGAGAGGGACAAGCCTCATTGAGACACATCAAACAATCTCTATTTTTAGTTGAAGAAAGAATATTGAAAAGTTAAGTGACTTGTTCAATATTATACAATGTCTGAGACACAAAGTTAGGAGGCAAACTTGGTCATTTGATCAAATATCTTTAGCTCCTTCCACTAAAATAGAATTTCTCCCTATGGGACTATCTCTTGACATTTCTTATTTATTCTTCTTTGACGAAGTAAGGAAAGAAGCTGACCAAGATAAACAGAGTAGATAGAATGAAAAGACTACTTTATGGAATAATGCCAATAAAATAATATAAATATACCCCCATACCAAAAACATATATACGTAAAATTAATTGGTCTTTTGTGCATTAAGTGTATAACACTTGGAAAATATGCATCTGCAACGCATTAAACCAAGATTCTTTCCCGAGGAATTAAAATTTAGTTTCAGTGAAAATGAACCATGAATAGAGAAAGAACCCTTAGGAACTTGGCAGAATTTTGAATGTAGAAACCTTGCAAATAGATCCACTATTTGGAAAGAGAAAAATAGCTAATAAAAATAATATACTTATTGGCTGCTCTTTTGGCCACTCATAAGGAAATCAAATCCAAATGATTCTTTCACAGTGTCTCATTTATGTCATCTTGGAGACAAACACTTCATTGAGAATCAGGTAAACTAATTGATTTTTTTCTGGCACTGTTATTTTATAAATTCCAAATGCACTTATTAAGACTTATTTTTGAGAAATATAATAACTTCAGTTTTATATTTTTTGTTGTTCATTAAAATTCTCCCTTTATGTTTCTTAATTTGCTTCTTACTACATTTCTATAATGTTACATTAGAAGTTTTAAAATATTTTATAATTTTGCTGTAAACTATTTTATCATTCAGTTATCTAGCATAGTGCTATTTAATATAGCAAAAATTATCTAAATATAGTGCTGCTTCAGTTTCCCAGCTATACCTTAAGAACAAAAATGATAACTTTTTGGTGGTCAAGGATTTGAATATTTGAAGAAAAATGACAATTGTCATTTTAATTTTAAAGTTTTACTGTGTCATCACTAAAGGAGAATTTTTTTATGAACAAATGTCTTCATCAACAATATTTCAATATAACATTAAATTTTATTTTACTTGCTTTTTTAGTATAAAATATTGTTGAGTTTAAGAAATACTATGTTCTGTAAGGCATAATTAAATATTCTTACCATGGTGCCTAGACTATCTTGATCAGATTTTGGATCCAAGTGAGAGCTAAAATTCAGGTATAATTTTCTAAAAAATGGGGGAGGGTGGTGTGAAAGTTCACAAAGAATCTGAAGGAGAGTAAAATGAGGAAAATATTCTAAAAAATTGTGGTCTCTATAAAGAAAATATTTTAAGAACCCAGTGAATTAGCTGTGAGTTTAATCCTAATGACTATCTACTGCTCACTCTTTTGCAACATTTTATGAGGATTAGGTGAGTCATTGCTTTATAATTCTGTGATGGAGATGAATAACTCTCTGGGAGGGCCAGCTAAAGACTTTTATTTCTTTAAAAAAGTATAACTTTCATTTAATTAATGTAATGTCTGTAATAGGCAGTATCTCACATTTTTAAAAGGAGACAAGAGTAAGCTTTTGAATTTTGGCCAGCTCTAGTGAAGGATAATTGTATTTGAGTTCCAGATTAACCACCAGGGAAAACCACATTTCCCGTCATGTCTTCAGTCACCATTACAGTCTCTGAACAGATACTATCATTTCTCCCTTGTCTTTTTTTTTTTTTTTTCTGGAAAGAAATTTAAAGTAATTAGGGTAACTTATACACAAGAATCTATTACCCCAGATCTCATATCATAGACCTTGAAAATGACCACTATTTCACAGGTGATATTTGAATTAAAACAGTGATGGGGGCATAAAATTTAAATGCACAAGCTGCACAGTCATGCATACTTGCTTTGTTAGGAATCTGTCTCCTCCACTACATGTTGTGTGGCTTTAGAAAAGTTATGTAATGTCCCCAAGCCTCAATTTGTAAAACTGGAAAGAACTTAAAAGTATTGTTGAGAGAAATAACAATCCATATAAAGTCTTAGTTGAATATTTGCGATATAGTAACTTAAATATTTATTATTATTAAGCTGGCTTTCAACAAATAGCCTCAAATGACACTGGGTATAAGGTCTTCAGGTAAGATTACTGTATACATGTCTTAAATGCAACTCGAAACTAAAAATTAAAAGTAAGTAATATCTACAGCATAAAACCTCTGAGCACCTCTATTGATTTTGGCTTGGTAAATATATGAACCTTTAGATTGAGCCATATCCAGTAAATGTTACTGTCAGCTAACAAAGTCATGATCACATTTCCTTATCCTCACACACCTGCAGGTTTTGTTCCAAACTGAATACCCACACTATCTATTGCTTGATTACATTTTTCTTAATTAAATGGTGTGTACAGCTTGCATTTTCAATTAACACAGCAAAAGAAGCCTGCATTCTTATGAGTCATTTTTATAAGTTCAGCCCCTATCATTTTAATGTGGCAATTAATTAATTGCTTAATAAAACTGTGCTTTATTATAGCAAAGCCTGGTTGCAAGAGTCTAGTTACAAATGTGTCAGCATTTTTTGTTACTAACTCCTTTTTACCTTCTCAATAATTTTTCTATAAAAATTTGTTTTGGGTACAAATTTTGAAATGCTGTGAATTGCCAAGCTGTCCTTCAGATATAAAAGTAATTTTAGTATAACCCTAAGTATGAGATGGTTAGCTAAATTATTTTCTTGCCCCTTCCCCAGGAGTATTGTTTACTTAACCAAAAAATGTAGTCTTTCTGACTATACATTAATGATATTGCTCACATTGACAGATTTTCTTATTTATTTTGCCTGAATGGTTACATCTCCAATGAGAATATGATCCTAAAGAAGATTAGACTTTCAAATATTGCATAAATGTAGGATTGTAATTTAATTATATCTCAATTGGGAAAATGCATATATACCCTTATGATTACATGGTTCTTCTTAAAATATATTACTTAGGAAAATATTGTTATAGCAATGCTTTCAAATAAAAATATTAAATACAATAATTAAGTTTGTTACATTTTAAGCATTACTTCCTGAGCAAGAGTTCAGAAACTTAAGTTTTCAGAAATGTCCTGTGAAATATTTACCTGAAAGTTACTGAGTGTTCCAAATTGTTAAATACAGAAAAAATTGTCTCTGGTGTCCTGGTTTTCCCATATAATGATATAAAATCATTCAAAATATATAAAAATTAACTAATTTAAATTTTTATTAAGATATATTTTTATCTAGTTTGTCAGTATGAACATTTTAGTAAAATGATGGAATTTTTAGAAGCATAGTTAACTAGGTCAGTTAGAAAGCAAAGAATACATTTAAATGACAAGCTAGTTTAACATAAAATTCTTGCTACTCTTGAAACAGCTGAACCAAAGTGCTACATTTTTCTTCAAGAGTGGTTAATTTTAGAAAAAGGTGAAACACAAGAGGAGAGTAGAATTATTCAGTACCTTTTAGAATGTGTGTATGGTTTCCCTCTCCTGTGTAAGGCCACCAGTTGTGATCAGATATGCATGAAAACATAAAGTATATTGATTGTGCTCATTGAGAAGACTAATGAAACACAGAACAACAAAACAACATTAAAAAGTTGTATAATATTCACCAGAATAATCTACATAAACACAGGTCAGTTTAAGAGGTGCTTCTACCATCTGAACTCAGGAAATATGCAATCATATTCATAATAGAAAGAACTGGACAAAATACATGGATGGATACAATATATATGATTTATAAAAGATTTCAAAAAATTGCCTAAAATTTCTACCCCTGGGTCTTTTTTCCAAACCAAGATTTTAAATATATAATTCAATGCAATCAATTCAGGTATAAAAAATTTGCATGAATGCAATCAGCCAATATTCTTATGTCCACTTTATGGGTGTTTGAGCCAAGTGCTTTTGATTTGTAATAGCTAGTAGATGTTTATAACTCTGCAGGCCAATGGGACATGGTGTGCAACTTAAGAGGATAACCCATTATCACTATGCTTACTGGTAATTTTGACTTTTTGATAAAGAATTTCAATAACATTTCTAATGAAATGTCAGATAGATGAAGAGATAAATTTGGAAGTGGGCAGAATGGTCAGCACCTTAGCAGATTGAGTGAAATCCCTGCTGCTTGAAGAGGGAGGTCTCAATTAGAAATAGACAGCTTTCCCTGAAGAACTCCTGAAAAGTATAGAAAGTGGTTATATGAGGTACTGTGGAAGATAGGCATGAGAAAAGGCAGTAAAAGATGAGAGGTTGATCTAAAGAGCATAGAGAAAGACAAATTATATCCTCAGAAAGCTACAACCAATCAGAAACACAAAAGTCTTCTCTATCTATTCATCCTAAGAATCAGGAAGAATATAAATTGGAGAAATTGAAGCAAAAATCTCTGGACTGGTAGGCATAGGCACAGTGTATGGCAGAATTAAACTAGTAGAGAGAGGCAGGATATTAAATAAAAAGTAGCTAAATGAATGGTGAGAACACTGCAAGACTGATTTCCCCTATTCAGTGACTTCAAGGATCTTCTTTTCTGGAAAAATTAGAGTTTGAGAGAGAAAGACTATGGATACTGACTTTTAGGGTGCTTCCACTAAATAATTCTCACTCTCTCACCATCAATTCCTCCAGATAAGCAAACCTGTTCTTAACAGAACTTTATTCACATTTTTAGTAATTAACTTTTAAATATGAAAGGCAAAAAAAGAATCAGTAGAATTTGTTGAAAACATTCATCAGGAAAGAAACCAAACAAAACAAATAAAAAATAATAGTAGAGAGAGGAAAGGAAGACAGTAAGTGCAATAAAATAAGGTGTCAGAAATGTAAACTCTAATTTATGGCCTCAAACAGAAAAGTTATTGCCCCTATAAAAGATCACAGAAAATTGAATACCAGAGTCAAAATAAGTAATTTGATAGTTTGAAAATTAAATAGATTAAATCATTGAGTGTAGGAGGAAATTTGAGGCATAGAAAGGAAAACAGATGAATTCGGGAAGTTTGACTTCCAACTAACAGCATTTTCTGAAAGAAAGAATACATAAAATGAAGGGGAAAATATTCAAATAATGAACCAGGAAAACATTTTTTCAACCGTAAGTAATCATCTCAAGAGTGAAAAGGTCCAGACAGGACCCTAAGAAAGAAATAAAAGAAAGATGCAGCCCAAGGCATAAGTCAGTGTGAATTTTCAGAACAACAGAAGTAGAATAGAGATTCTAACTCCTTCCAGAGTGAAAAAAAAAAAGTACACAATGATTGGAAATAAACAATAACTTAATATCAGTATGAAAAGAGAATTTTAAAAAGGAGCAATAATTTCAAACTTCTTAGTGAAAACAATTTATAGTGGAGATTTCTATTCTAATCCTGTGAGGGTATAGAATATAATAACTTTCTGATGAACAAGAACTTTAAAAAAATATTTTCCATGGGTCCATTTTACAAATCAACTGGATTTATTTTTCACCAAAAAAAGTATAAACCAAGAAAAAGGGGAAGATTACTGCTCCATGAATGAGAAAGTACTGGAAAGGAGGAGGAAAAGGATATGGAAAGAGAGAGAGAGAAAGAGAGAGAGAAAGAGAGTAAAATACTCCTAACAGCTAAAATTTCTTCAACACTTAATATGTATGAAGTATAGAATTAATACTTTAAATAATTGTCGACAATATAGATAAATCCCATAATTAAACTATTGAACACGAGAAGCCAACACAAGAGTACAAACTGTATTATTTGAACTTCTATAAAATTAAAAAGCAGGACTACCAACATGAAAACCTTTATTCTGATAGAATTTCTAAATTTTAATAACCCAAAATAAATTTGAAAAACAATTAAGAACCAATATTTAAAAATCATACTTAGAGGACTTAACTTTTCAAACATAGAACGTTTTTTTGTTTTTTTTTTGTTTGTTTGTTTGTTTTCAGAGACAGGGTTTTAGGTCAAAATTAAGACTTTGGGTGCACAAAATTGAACAGGCAAAGATATAGGATAACTTTCAGCAATGTGGATAAATTGCTTGCTGCTACTGGAAATCATTCCGTCTTTGTGTACTACTCTATGAACATAATGATTACCTCTAATTGCATGAACTACCTTTCTAAAGATTAAGAAAGAAAAGTACTTTGTGTGCCACAATTTTTCTTGGACTAATTTCTGTCTTCTCATTAGTATACTTATTCTCTCCAATTTCTACCCTTATTTGTACCTTGTAAACAGTTTTAATAATTCCCTTTTCCTTTTCATTCAAATTCTACCTTTTATTTCAAAAGAAAATTAGTAATGAGGAAATCTCCCCCGCCCCTCAAAACACACACGCACGTACACACACACACAAAGCTGAGGACAAATTATTTAACTTACACTTTGAATATTTTTCTTTCTTAGTTCGCATGAACTCAACTTGCGCTAACTTTTTCATCTCATACTTATAAAAGTGATGCTCCTTTCCATTTAGGACAAAACTTTAACTGACTAACTTACTTGTAGAGAAGATCATATCTATTATTTTGTACTTTTGTAAATATAAATTGTCTTTTAAAATTTACTGTGCATATCCTGTAGGTTTTTCATAGTAGCATGGGCTGCTACAAGAGGTAAGAATATCACTGCAAGATTAAATGAATTTAATTGAGTTAGGCACAACAGTGATCTTGCTATTCTATTTTTTTTTAATATCATGGCTAAACTTTATTGAGAATTTCTTGTTCTATTTTTGACACATAAATTTTAGTTAAAACAAAATTAATGAATGTACCTTAAGTTTGTTTTGATTCACTATGGTAAATAGATATCTTTAAAACGATCCTGTATATGGAGTTTTTATTTCTTTAATGTTCAATTGTTTTTTTAATGCATTTTTTTCATGGTTTTAGTTACCTCTGTTAATCTGGGAACACTTTAATGTTAATGTTGTTTTGAAAATAATAGTAAAAATACTCCAAAGTCAATAATATATCTCAAAAATAAGATTAGAGGAATGGAGAGCTATACATTCAACTGTGTGCTTTTCAATAATTCATAATTTCTGAAACATTGACATCCATCACCTCAGTTTAAAGAATAATCTGTCCCTCTAACTCTGTTGGAAATGTGTTTTGTTTAGATAGATGAACATGCCCGGGGTTCATTCTCTAGCTCAAATGCACAATTGGCATTATAATTTTAAGAAGCAGCTGATGAAAAGAGTTGTATATGCAAGAGCTTGTTTGGGGTATACAACAAAGGATATGCAATGTGATAAAATCATACAATAGTCAAGACTCATAAATTATTTTCGGTACTCAAAATACATTTTAAAATAATTCAATTGCAATAGTAAACTAAATTTAGAAACTTATTTATGCAAACAACTATAACTTTAGCTCTCAAAATCTGTCCCTCAAAAGAAAAAATAGCATGCATATCATCATTTAAACTAAGTAGTAATAATCACTGCTTATATTACTCAGTACCTATATTACCTCAATTTATTACTTTTCTGATCAAAAAGCAAACGGTCTCATGCTAGAAAAACTTAACTTTCCCATTACATAACACATTATTTAAATAAAAATAAGGTTTTTATGTTAATCTAGTGTGACTAAATTTTTTTCATATTATATATATAGAATTTCAATACAATGATAGAAATTATACCATATCCTCCAATAAATAACCCTGAAGACTTAAAGAAAAGAAATCTGTGTTTTAGAATTTCATTTCTTCTTAAATGACTCGCCCTAAGGGCAAGTCTCTTAACATCTCCATGTCTCTGGTTCTTTCTTAGTAGTTTATAGACAAAATTCTAACCTAAGGATGTTTTGAAAAATGTTATACCAAATTTTAGAAATATGAAACCCAAACAAACCATCAAAAAGAATAATTAAGCAACCCAGAATAGTTTTCTCAACTATGAAAATTACCTTCAACACACTCTTGGGAATGTTGAGTCAACACTGTTGGTGAGACATCCAGACAGCATACTTAATGAAAAATCTTTACAATAGATTGATGGACGTTGTTTCTTACATACATTTTTCCAGGATGTTTTTGCAAATCTAATGGTCAGTTAGTTAAAACTTCCCTTGTGCCAGGATAATGCACATTTTTATACCTGAAGCTACTGGTTAAATCTTCGACACTTCTCTTCATTGCTGTAATAGTGATTTTTAAGGCAAATGCCCTGAGCTCTCTACTATTACAAATTTAACTTTGGTATTAATAAATTCTTGATTTATCTTTTCATGTAGTTCAATAATATAATAAAAGCATCAAATTCTAGATTGACTTGTGCTTCAAGTCTAAAAGTGTGTTTGGAAGTGGCAAGGGATATGGAATTCAGATTACTTGCAATTCAGTCAAATTGATACATTTTATAGAGATTCAGACTGTTATTCGAATCATTATCATCATCATATCATTATCTTGGATAACATTATTGAAATAGTTAAAAGAAGGCAGCCAGTAATGGACTTGTATCATAAACTGTTGAAGAGACATACATTTCTTGTTGAAGCTTCCAATGACTAAAAGTAATATTTATATTTATTTTCATTATAATTTGGGGGAAATTCTTGCTTGTGGTCTTCCTGTTTTTAGAAAAGCTTTAATTTTCTCAGTTCCACCTCATAGATTTTTTTTCAAACTCCATAGTCATTTATTAGTTATTCACAGCACAGAATGCCAAGATTTTATTATTTCTGACAATGAGTCAGCCTTATTTCAATTAAGTTTTGGAAACATGGGAGGGAGCATCAATATCTAAGCTATCATCATAATCCATGATTACTCTCCATCAACTGGTCACATTTTAAGGATGGCATAGAAAAAAAAAATTACTAAGAAGCTCCAAAGTACATTATTAAGGGGAGATGGTAAAAAGTTTGATAGGTTTTCATTGCTCTAGGTGTCACTCTGTAAGTAATATCAGGGGTGATAAATAATGGTGAGCATATTGGTTCTTATTATAACCATCCTGACTCAATAGTTGAAAGCTCAAGCAAGAAATAGGTATACTACTCCTAGCCCATATACTGTGCTCCACTGAATTAACAAAGGTCAAGTTTATTATCATAGAGGGTTCTTTCCTTTGCTGAATCCATATCCCATCCAGCCATCACTGGCTGCACTTACTACATTCACAAAGTATACAGTATAGAGAATGCTGTAAATTAGAAGTTGGCAAAGTAAGCACCGCCCCCACCCACCCCCCCGGCACAATCTAGCTCATGGTCTGTTTTGCACAGCTCATGAACTAAAAATAATTTTTACATTTTAAAAAAGCTGCAAAAATAAATGAAAACAAAACAAACACAAAGAACAATGTGCACAAGAGAATTTAGGTGGCCTGGAAACCTAAAATATTTAATCTACTCCTGTAAAGAAAAACGTTGCTGGCTTCCATAATAGTGTATTATTCACTCACAAATCTATTTTTGCTTTGAATTACTCCCTATTTTTTCTACTGTTGTTAATTAGTTTGGAAATAAAGAATGAAGCCAAAAATCCTTTCTATCTCTTTCCTTGAAAATAGTCTGAGGAAAATTTGCAGGCATATTTATTTTTATGTTTTTCCAATTTATTTTTCCTGATCCTATCCTTTCTATCTTCAAGTTCCCATAAGCAAGGCAGACCCAAACCCACTATGTGTGTGTGTGTGTGTGTGTGTATGTGCCTGTGGATATATATGTCATATATATGTCTGTGTGTGTTTATTTATATACGTATATATACATACACATAAATATATATTTCTATGCTTTGGGAAGCAAAAAAGACACATCTTCTCTCACTCAAATTGTCTACTCTCTATAAACACCTTTGTTAATTGTAACTAGGAACTGAAAATTTTCCTGTTTCATATGAGGGGAATTTCTTGTCCTATTTCTTTCTTAATTCCTTATGGAAACTAGTGTCATGGACTAGGACTAACAAATATATAATAAGAGTGTTTTGCTGAATTGGCTGGGAATATCCTATATAAGATCCCATATGCCAAGGACCTTGACATCCTTAGGTTAAAGTACAGAAAAGAGAGGATATAAAATAACAATTATAGCTATTATGAATGATGCTGTTAAAAATGGTTTATATACATTATTTCTTTTATTTCTCACAACATTTCTTCAAGTACTACTATGCTTATCCAATACATGGATAAATTAAGGTAAAGTTTAGTAAATGTCTTAAGTATCAACTCTTCCAAAACAACAATGAAAACAATAAAACCAGGGAATAAATGATGAAGAAATGCAAAATACATGAATTAATAAATGAGAGAGGCTGGATAACTTGGAAGAAAGGGAATCACAAATGCTATGTGCTTGAAGTCTTATCACACGAATTTTCTGGCTGACAGTTCAAGGTCATTAGGTCTAAGAAGTGAATGAAGCAGAAAATCTATTCAAAATGCTGAAATCACACATAGTCAAGAAAAAATGTACTCTACTACTAGTACGGCATCTTAGGCCAACTTCACTGGGAAATAAACTGTAAGGAAGATATTTGCAAGCAGGTCAGATATGCAGAGTGCTCTTATTACAGTACATATAAGAGGATAAGTGGGGTAAATTTGGAGAAGGTGAGACATTGAACTGTGACTCAACATCAGAGACACTGGCCAATCCTAGGTTAGGGGTTGTAACCTTCCCCACATAAGTGCTCAACTAAGAGCTATCAGCAGCTAACAGTCTGGCTGGAAATGTGTCAATTTCCTAAAGAGAGGAATAGGCTGTCAGACCACAGCATACACTATTATCCATTCTTTGCATTGCTCAAGTCCTCTTGCTTTGTACAGTAATTTTACCCCATCTGAGAACAGCTCCTTAAGATTCTGGTTGTTTTTTGTTTGTTTGTTTGTTTGTTTATCTGTTTTCCACCTGGGGAATCATACAGTAGGAAACTTTGTGAGAAAAATATAGCACTAGTCTTGAGGCTGCAACTGCTGTTCATCACCTATTTTCTCCTCATTTCTATCAACCATTCTAAATTCCCCTTAATTTTAGCTAGAACTTTGCAGATCTAGACTGCTTACCTAGTGGGGTGATCTACATCCTTCTACCTAAAGAGTATGAGTTTCTGGTTAACATGGGTGATCCAGAGGCTAAAGGAGGTGGTACCAATAAAATATCATGATACCTTGCCCTGTTTCCATATTGAGCCAGTTCTCAGACTCAGTAAACTTTGACTGAGGGAAAAAGAAGCTCTGAAACAACAAGGTAAATTTCTTTTGGTAATGAATCTCCTAATTCTTTTCTAAAGAGATGTACAGACATTGTTTGGGTAGCTATACACTGGGTAAAAAAGAATATCATATGTGTTGAGAAAAGTAATAACACAAAACAATTTATCCAATAAGCCTGGGAAATTAATAGCAATATATTTTGTTAATAGCATATGTGAAAAAAAAATGTATGACAGCATCAAACCAAGATATGGGAGAGAAATTGGGAACATACTGTTGTAAAGTCCTTTTCCTATACATGAAGAAATGTATTGCTGTTTGAAGGTAGACTCTGGTTAATTAAAACTATATTGTAAATCCTAAAGCAACTGCAAAAAATAAAGAAAACAATATTTTAAAAAGAGGTAAGTATAAATAAGTCAGCATGGAGGTAAACAGGATTATGCTATATGACCAGTTAATCCAAAAGAAGGCAGATAAAGAGGAGGGGAAAAAAAAGAACAGATGCAACAAATAGAAGACAGCTAGCATGATGTTACATTTTAATCCAAACATAGCAACAATCATAAAATATAAATGTTCTGAACAAGCCATTTAAAAGAGATTGTCAGATTGAGGAAAAAAATAAGACCTAATTCTGTTCTAACTATAGAAAGGTCACTTTAAATACAATAACATAGGTTAAAAGTAAAATGGTGGACCACTAACTAAAAGACAGAGTAGATGTCACAGTAGTTATCAGAAAATGAATATCACTAGGATAAAAACCAGCATTACATAGTAAAGGAGTTAATTCTCCAAGAAGATGTAACAATTCTAAATGCACGTGCACTTAAAGAGAGTTTAAATACACAGTTAGTAAAAGTTTTTTAAAATTTAAAGAAATAGATAAGTCCGCAATTATAACTCTAGACTCTAACTCTCCTTTTAATAAAATATAGAACACACCAACTTGACCAACTTGCCATAACGTACCGCATCCAACATCAGGACAGTGCATGTTTTTATCAACTGCACATGGAACATTCACCAACATAGACCATAGACCAAGCATCACTAAACTTAACAAGATTCACATCACTACTTTTTGTTATTTGGCTTTGAGAATATTGCAATTCATTTCATGTTTTTTTATTTAATTTATTTTCTATTACTTTCCCTTCTCTTATGAATTATAGAAGTCTTAAGTAGAAAGACGTAAAACAAAACAATCAAATAAAACAAAAAATATATATAGAAAAATGTAGGAAATTATTAGTTACTCCAGGATGTTGCTTTGTCATAATCATGAAAAGTAAAAATAACGTCAATTCCTGAACATCTATGCTGAGTTATAGTTTGTACCACAGTCATACCTAAATGATGAATTATCATGGTTCAGATATGATAATCCTGCACAGAAATAAAGGTTTAACTAGACTGTATCTTATAGTTATTATACTGTGCCATGTTATCTTTCTTTTGATGGTTTAAATGAGGTCCCACCAATGCATTTTTCTCTTAAAATCTCTTGACACAAAATTGACTGGAAAATTTTCAGACAAACACAAAAAATCAAGAGCTACTAACCTTATTCAATCAAACATATGAAAATACATATTCTTCCAGATTTACTCATATGCGTCCTAAATCATAATTTAACCAACATCTTAAATCCCTTTTTGGAAGAGGTGGTATATAAAGTCCATAAAATGGTTAGTACCCATGATCTATATTCTTCTATTAGAATAATTATTAGAATAATATCAAAATTCCACACCAAATTATCTGTGACACTAAGTGTACTCTACAACATGTGCACATTTAGGAACTAAGTAAGTGTAGTGTCTTGTTGGATACAAGAAACAACATATGTTGTAGCTTATAAATATGTATTTAATTTAATCCCTGACAGGGCAAATAAATCATGTATAATAAATGAAATATATTTAAGAATAAAACTTATTTGTAAATTAAACTAGTTGTCAGTATTAAGAAGAATAACAGTTTTGATTTTAGCAAAGAGTTTTATACTGTGTTATATAACTTTTGTACAAAATAAACTCATATGCTTGAGCTCATGAATACAATATAAACCCATATCAGAACTATAGTAATGGATTGTCAAATAACAGACCATAGGAAAATGTTTATCGTAAACATCAACATAAACATCAACTTCCTGATGGAAGACGCAGATAACTTTGTTATTAATGATCTGAAAGAGCAAACAGATTTTTAATAAGATTTTCATAAAATTTATAAAATAGGGATACTTAATGGAAGTTTGCACAATATATTACAAAGTGAAGAAGTCAAACAGCTACATTTTATAGTGATAAAGGGATAATTAGTTGAAGTCGAACATATACAAACTAAAGCTTATGAGGAATAATAATAAGGCATGCTATCAGTGGGATGGGTTATTTGGAAAAAAACAATTTATTAATGTCTATGAAAGGTGGTGCTGAATGGCAAAAGAAATGAGAGAACATTGTGCTGTGGCATCAGAAAATGTCAGGATATGTGTGCCACAATTTTCAGAGTTTGTCATTATAGAATGCATTTCTATTTCTTTTCAAGTGCCCCCGTTGAAAATTAAATCACATATTTGTAAAAATCTGAGGCTTATGATCAAAATATAAAGAGCATTAAACAGCTTTAAGAGAATATCATAGCACAGAACCTTGGAGAAAAATGATATATCAATAAAATCTTAAAATATTAATAATTTTGCCTGAGAAAATCTTCACAGTAACATTATTGTGTTTAAATAATATGCATTTTAATATTTGATTTAAATATTTTTACCAGAATATCATAAAATACGTGCAGATTGTCTTTCATTTATAACTTAATTGAATACTAAACATAATTTCGAAGTACCTAAAACATTCATTTTTACTGATTGACTTGAAAATAATTAAGGTAGACTGAAAGAATCCTGCAGGTGAGAAAATGCAAATGAGCTAAGAATCCCGAAAGGTGTGGCTTTCTTAAATTCTTCTATTTTATTCATTGTATTGTGTTCTTATTAGAAAGAATAAATACATATTTTTTGTCCCAGTGCGATCCATTCCTCAAAACTTACTGATTCAGAGATAGCTGATCTCTTAATCTGACGTTTAGGTTATCTCTCCCACACTTAGTTTATTAGTACAGTCAGCCCTCCGAATTGCGGATTCTAAATCTGCGGATATGGAGGGCGTACTGCACTAGCCATTTCACAGAAGGGATGTGAGTGTTTGAGGGTTTTGGTGTCCTCATGTCGGGGGGGAGGGGCTCTTGGGAGGGGGTTCCTGGAACCAATCTCTTGCTGATACTCAGGGACATCTGTGGTTGCAAGCGTAGTAGAGCAGAGTCAATGACTCAAAGAAACAGCTAATCCTGATGTGGCTGTGATTTTTGTTAGAATATTAAGGAATAACTGCTTTTTTCCCCCACTCAGACACAAAGAAGTTAGTATGAATTCAATATTACTTTATTTTAGTCTTTACTTTTAAAATTCAGCAATATTGTCAAATAAATAGAAAACGTCTGACCATACATCTAGTTACTCCACTTCCAGATCCATGACCTTATTCTCTGTATATTACCTTTGCTAGGAATATCCTTAATTGTTTTCCATGAACAATTTTAATTTATATCAATAATAAGTTTGAACTAATAGTTTAATTGAAGATTATGAAAATAAAATCATTTTTGACACATAGCTCATATCAAAATAAGTATTTCAATGAATACATGCTACAGAGCATTTAGAGTATTTGTTAAGTTGTGAAAATAAATATTGAATGTGAAATTAATAGAAAAAATTGATCAAATTACCACATCTACACCTCACTTTTTGCTGTGTATATTATAGACAATTTTTTTACCCTCTGAATATGAAAAGTTTTTCCAAGGTCTATTTTTGAGGAGATATGATCAAGATAAAAGGAAGGTGAATTCAGTTAGGTCACGAAGGCAAGGACATCTTATTTTCAGAGCTAAATAGGAGTGAACTGTCCTAAGTGTGAAAAGCTATTTCTCAACTAAAATAAGAAAAGATCAGATCAGACCACCTGTGACCATTATCCACATCTAGCACAAATAGCCCTGGTGAGAGAACAAAATCAGTTCATTTTCTCTTTGAGAACAGGTGTATTTGCCAGGGGTTTGTTGTTTCTCTGCCTGTCTCTGACATAGAGAAACAATAAGCCAGCTTCATCCCAGTGCCTAAGTCACTCCTGGAGAGCTCAGATAGATACTGGAGATAGATACAGGAGGTAATGTTACTTTCTTCTGATCCATAAACTTCCATTCAAGGCATCGTTACTAAAAAATAATTTTTTAAATAAATAGAATATCTATGAAATATGTATATTTTCAATTGTAAGTTTGTGTGTTTATACATAGTGTGTGCCTATATATATATATATACATGTATATGTGTACATATGTCTGTATTTATTCTCAGGTATATTATATGAAATAAAACAGAAAAAAATTCAAGAAAATCATAGTCTCACTGCTAGTGTTTTGGTACATTTATTAACATCTTTTATCTATGTACTTTACATATTGTTTTTAGTTCTTTATTTACCATTATAAGTATTTTCCAAGTTTATGTTTTTCAAAATCATAATTTAAATACTTTTATAATAACACATTATAAGACACAATATAATTTTGACATACTCAATTTCGGAAGTTAATTCTCATTTCTTTAGTAGAGGAGTATAAATATTAATTTTACTCATTAATACACATACATGTATAATTCAAGTTTGTGCTTGAGAAAGTAATTTTTACATGCTTAATCATTATAAATAATGTGATTAGAATATTTATGAATAATTTTTTGTCCTCATTACTCATTATCTCCTACTAATATATTCCATGTAGTAAGAGTCTCCTTTCAATTCAAGTGTCTGTAAAACTACCTCCCAAAAGCAACAAAATTGTGCCTAGACAATTTGCAGTTTTCTTCTCAAATCATAAAACGTGACAATTTCTCTAATCTACACTTCTTACTGAATTATTTTTACACAAATTATTTTTACACAACTGCAAGATGTTATTTACATGTATTTCTTCAAATGTCTTCAGTGGTTCTCCATTTATTAAAGTAAGAAATATAAATCTTCTGACTGATATTCAGAATGCTTTTTAACCTGCTCAGGTTTACTTTTCCTAATATATCTTCATGCCTTTTCCCGACAAGAAAATTATATGCACACAGCTCAAAGAATCATATGACTTTTTAAAATTGCATATCTACACCCTTGATATTCTTGTGCTAACTTAAATCCCACCTTTCTGCCCAAATTTTTCGTGTCCATCGCCAACAATCGACCACGGAAAGTGGTCTTTGTAAGAATTTCTATAGCATTCATTGACACAGCTACACATTTAGTGGCTATGGACATAAAAATTCCTCTTAGTTTTTTGTAAAATTTTAGTTATATTTCTTATATACTAACCCACATCAAATTCATTGGAAATTAGGGTTTTATAAGTCCTTCTTTCTTAGTCACAATTGCGTATAGTTCTGCATAACATACAGTGGCTGTTTGAATATAACTTTATTTTGCCTTTGTTCCAAATTATGTATCTTGAATATTTCCCATAACCTTTATTTACCAGGTGAATGGATCCATTTGAAATAAACTGAAATAAAAGAAACCTTTACTGATTGAAACTATTATTTCTTAGACTCACAGACCAAAAAAAAAAAAAAAAAAAACACTTATGGTCACCAAAGAGGAAAGGGGTGGGTAGGAATAAATTAGGAGTTTAGGATTAACAGACACACACTACTCTACATAAATAGATAAACAACAAAAACCTACTTCATGGCACAGGAAACTCTGTCCAATACATGTGATAACCTATAATGGAAAAGAATCTGAAAAAGGATAGGTATATATGTGTAACTGAATCACTTTGCTCTATATCTGAAACAAACAAGACATTGTAAATCAACTGTACTTTAATAAGAAGCTGTTTTGAAAAAGAAGTACGATTATTTCTGTCTAAATGTAATTAACAAGAATCAAATTAAACATTAAGTAAAATGGGATTGGAGGAGAATATATGTATCAATTTTGTTAACTGGAATGGTCAGTCAGTCATAATAAAAATAGAAGTAACCACAAGCCATACTTGAATATACTTGTAAGTTGGTTTGGGGGAGTATAATCTTAAGTGAAAATAAGACAATCAGGAGGATTTAAACAAATGAAACTTCTTATGAAAGTTACAAACACTCAAATAGAAGTAAAGAGGGAGAGTCTCTGGCATCTTTTCTTCTCCCACATTAAGAAAGTTTGGAGACTGAATTATAATGAAATGTGCATTTGCTTTATAAAATTTGGGGCACTTTATGTATGACAGAAAAAGTCAAAGTCGCTTTCTAAAACAGTCTTCTAGATGCATCAGTATTTGCTGTCTTCGCTATGAAAATCACCAATCTGATGACCTGACCTTGAAATATATAGTAACCCCCTTATTATTTTCCTCAATTAAGCTATAGTAGTTAAGGGTGACAAAGAAGGGTAACTGGCACATTTAAGTATTCATAAATGTTTGTGGAATGAAATAAATAAATATATTATTTAATTATGACTGGATTTATACCATAAGGCTGATATTTGTTTCTTAATGCCTAACAACCAAATGTAATTTAGAGAATTAATCACTGAAATATTGAAATTACTTGATATTCTGTAGAAAATTTTTTTTTTTAGAAACTTGGCCAATAAATTAGTAGATCTTCTATCACTCCAGTTAACCACTAATAACTCTAAAGTGGCCCTTCCTAACAAAATAATTATGTATTTTAGATTTGAATAAAATATAATTTACAATCATCTTTTCTACAAAGTTAGGAATTTCAGAATGTGGTAAAAAATAGTTGTAACTTATTTTTTCCTTGTATACAATATCAACATTAGAAGCACTGAGATGTTGTTGTAGTGGAGAGCCTAGCCTGTGATTTTCAAACAGCTGTGATTTTCTGAAAACTGCTTTTCAAAAATCAGGTTATTTAATTGATCCATTTTACTGAAAAAAAAAAAAAACCGTTATCTAGCTCAGATCTGGATTAGCATTTACGCATCTTCTAATCTCTGGTGGGAGATGACCTCAGTACAAATATCTGTTTGGATGTCTTGGCTGAGTTCACATACAACAATCTGTTCATGGAAGGATAACCTCTTCAAAATTGATCAGAACCTTTGATGAGACATTAAGAGCACATATATGTTTTCAGTATTGTACTTTCATACCATGTTACACTGAAAAAATATAAAGCAGAAGAATCTCCATGTTCTAAGGTGTATCAATCAGTCAGTGGCACACTAGTTGAAACAGTCCAAATCCTTCCATAGAAAGTTTAACTTCAGGCTAAATGAAGACCAAAATAAGTGGACCCATTTAATCTGATATTCAGATTTTTAACAAATATCTCTGAGAAATCTATAACAAAAGTTATAAGTAATAACCTATTAGAAACAATAAAAAACAAACTTCTGATTATAAACTGGTACTGTCATTATTTTATGTTAAAGAGAATGGGGAAAACAATTTCAAGAACAATGAATCTAAAACTTTTAAAAAATTGATTTTGCTTTGATTGAGAAACAAAAGGAAAATAATACCTACCAGTTTGTCAACATGATAATAAATTTGATGAATAAAAATTATCTACCATGTGATGAGAATCATGAATATTTTAAATGTTTCATAGAATAATAGAACAATGGTAATCATATTTATAAAAACAAGAGCACATATTATATCAGAAAATGTGGCATTCTTGAGCTGCTTGAAACCACCCTAGCCTGCTGTTTGAGCTATCTCAGGTGTATTATCATTGAGGCTCTCAATATACTTAAAAAATGGAAACTCTTATGATGATTATTATCTCAGTCAATATAAGCTATGTTTTCTGTATAAACACAAAATCTTAGTAGCTAATGCAGCCAAAGTCTCTCTCTTTTTTTAATTGAGGGGCTTTAGGGCTTTGTTTGTGTTTATTTATTTATTTATTTAGTACTTTTTCCCTTGCTCATACAAAATCTGCTGCAGGTTCGTCTGGGTTATTTGCCAAGGGAGTTGACTTCCACTTTGTGGCTTAAACATCTCAACACATGCTTCCATGATCACCACAAGAGAGAATAATCTTGTACTAGCAATTGAAAGCTTTGGCCATGAAGAGACAAATGTCATCTCTGCCCCAAACCATTGGCCAAAATTAGTTGCATGGCACTGTCTAACTAAGCGATAGGGGTAGGAAATATAATCCTGGGCCTGGAAAGAAAAAAAAAAACAAAAAAAACAAAAAAAAACTAGATATATGTGAGCAAACATACATTTGTATATGTGTGGATGTAGATTGTCTACTCAAATAAATATATATGTATATATGCATATAATACGTATGTATGTATATATATACTATTCTTTATTTTGAAGATTAAACATTAACCCGTGTGATGATGTTAGATGAGCTTGAGAAATGTTTTAACTTTG
The DNA here is from genome assembly GCF_002837175.3 of Physeter macrocephalus. Taxonomy (NCBI): domain Eukaryota; kingdom Metazoa; phylum Chordata; class Mammalia; order Artiodactyla; family Physeteridae; genus Physeter; species Physeter macrocephalus. The sequence goes on along the minus strand of NC_041226.1, from coordinate 31,147,518 downwards.
CCATCTTGCGTCTTTTGTTACCATTTTTCTTGAGTCAAAATTTAAAAAGAAATCAAACAACAGCAAGTCCTAATTTCACTTTTATCAGAACATTTTTCCTCATACTATATATTATTTTCATCTTTCAGGAAAATAAATAGTTTAGGCTACACATTTTTAAAAATAATTAGAATATTTTTGCCCTTATTTGTTTTCTCTTATGTCTTATGGTAATTTTTTTTTCGGCATGGGTTTTTTCTCCAGCTATTTGAAGAAAGATGAAGTTGAGGCTGGTAGTCCTTTTTTTTTTTTAAAAAAAGTTTCTTTTCACCATTTTATTTATTTATTTATTTAGCGGTACGCTGGCCTCTCACTATTGTGGCTTCTCCAGTTGCGGAGCACAGGCTCAAGACGCGCAGGCTCAGCGGTCATGGCTCACTGGCCCAGCCACTCCGCGGCATGTGGGATCTTCCCGGACCAGGGCACGAACCTGTGTCCCCTGCATCGGCAGGAGGACTCTCAACCACTGCGCCACCAGGGAAGCCCTTATGCTAATTTAATTGTGGTGTCTGCAAAAAACAAACGGGATTACTTTAAATTTTGTTGGTTGGGATATCAGATTTGTGGCTTCCTAGGTGCATGTCTTATACATGAGGATTAGTTCTAGGCTTGAAACTTTAATTTATTTCATTGTATCTCCTTCTGAATTTTTTTCACAAAGAAATATCATGGTTTATATAATTTTTACTTTTATTTTCAGAAAACTGAACTCCTAAAATAATATGTTTGATTGTTTTTCAGATTACTCAGGGCAAGGTATTTGAGATAAAATGGATCCATAGAAAAGACTAGAAGCAACCAAAAGATTCAGGGAATACATAATGAATAGGTATGTTCATAAATGCATAACTTCCATAGTAGTTCTATTTCAGATAAATCAGAAAGCAAAACTTAACTGCCTATACACTCTTGATTTTATAAACAAGAATGGGTCCAGCTAGGTTTTGGTGACCACCAGCATCTAATTTCAAAGTCTTCTTAGTTCAGGAAATGAAGATAAAGAGAATGCATACTAAATTCTCTAGCTTAACAGGCTTGAGATTCTTATTCAAAAGTAAACATTGTCGGGCTTCCCTGATGGCGCAGTGGTTGAGAGTACGCCTGCCGATGCAGGGGACACGGGTTCGTGTCCCAGTCCGGGAAGATCCCACATACCGCGGAGCGGCTTGGCCCGTGAGCCATGGCCGCTGAGCCTGCGCGTCTGGAGCCTGTGCTCCGCAACGGGAGAGGCCACAACAGTGAGAGGCCCGCGTAACGCAAAAAAAAAAAAAAAAAAAGTAAACATTGTCTAGTTATTATGTTCCCACATAAAAATGTTTATCTAAGTAACTTTAGCAGAGTTTATCTTTGTTTAAGAATTTGGTGGCAATTTGGGAGATTTCAGCTAGAATCTTTTGCCTTACTAGGTCTGCAGCTGGGAGTGATATAAAGACCAATAATCTGATCTTTTAATTTTGTAGATGTTAGAATATTCAAAAGGGTTGGGAAGGGATCTCAACTCACAAAGCTCACTATAGATAGTGGTAAGATTAGTATCCATCCCTCATAAATTACATAGTATCTGTTCCATTTCAAAGCAAGCTTTTTTTTTTAAGGTAACTACTTGAAATCATACTTTTGATTAGGTTTCCAAACATAACTTAGCCTTCTTTAAATTTATCTGTTTCAAGTTCTGCCATTTTTAATCTTGGCTCATTTTATGCTTTCCACTGGGAGCATCAACTAAATCTAAAATAAGTATTACCTAAATAACTTTAACAAAAAATAGGAAGAATCGGTCTATTTACCTGAATAAATGAATGCATTTCTTACTTTCCTTTTATGACTGATACACTATCAGCCTTGTCCCAGCCTCTTATTGCACAGGTAAAAACAGTTGGAGAAAAATCACATGCTGAGAAGATTGTTAGCAATATAAATTCATAGTCACTGACCTCAGCTGGACCTCAATACTTGTTGAAATTTTTATTATTACATTTGTTTTGTCTAGTTTTTATGGTCAGACTTTTCTACTCTCCACACTCTTCTACCTGTACGACTCTCAGCAGATGACTTTTCCTCTTATTTCACTCAACAGCACTGCTTCACCATTCTTCAATTTACACAACTGATACAAAATTTGGCATATTCCAGGTTTTCCTGAGTGATGGTAACTTCATAACATGTTGTTTCTACTTCATAGAAAAAAATAAAGTCTGTCAGAAGCAACCACTTCAAATTCCTGCCACCAAGTTTTCAATTCTCCTTGTATCTGCACTTATTTATTTGTAATATATGCAAGTAGTATTTTTCAATAGACCCTAATTTTCTCTCAATAATGTCTTTAGGGAATATCCATGTTGGAGGATGTCCATGTCTGGGTGAGTGTGCATGTCTCATATTGGTTGCGTCTAACTGCTGCATTGTGTACAGTGGTGTATATCCATCACAGTTTTATTCTCCCAGTGGTGGATTTTGGAGTAGTCTCCAACTTCCCTCTACCATAAACAACTCTGACAAATTTCCTCAAACATCTACGTATGTGAGAACTGTTGAAGTTGACGTATTTAAGAAGCAGGATTTTTACCTACACCTACTTTGAGTACAACTATTTATAAATAGAATGACTTAAGTTCCTTTATACTCTCAACTGCAGTGCTTCACCATTATTCAGTTCACACAACTGATATAAATTTGGCATATTTCAGGTTTTCCTAATGGAGTGATGGTAACTTCAAACATGTTGTTTTTTATTTTTTATTCCAGTTTTATTGAGATATAATTGACATGTAGCCCTGTATGAGTTCAAGATGAACAGAATAATGATCTGACTTACATACACAATGAAATGATTATAAGAAAAAGTATAGTGAACATCCCTCATCTCATATAGATACAAAAAAGAAAGAATTTTTTGTGTGTGTGATGTGAATTCAGGATTTATTCTCTTAACAAGTTTCATGTATAACATACAGCAACTTTCATATATAACGTATAGCAATGTTAATTTATTATGTTGTATATTACACTCTTAGTACTTATTTGTCTCATAACTGGAAGTGTGTACCTCTTGACTGCCTTCATCCAAATCATACTCCCCCACCCCTAACCTCTGGTTGTAACCACAAATCTTATTTCTCTATTTCTCTCAACATTATTTTAGTTCCTGTTACCACTACATAGTGATTTGGTGCTTCTGTGCATTTCAAAATGATCACCACAGTAAGTGTAGTTATATCACCGTACAAAGATATTTCATAGATATTGATTATATTCCCCTGTACATTTTGTACCCATAACATTTATTTTGCAAATGAAGTTTGTACATCTTAATCTCCCTCACCTATTTCTTTCTTCCCTCTACCCTCCTCCCCTCTGGGAACAACTTATTTGTTCTCTGTATTTATAACTATTTCTGTATTGTTATGTATGTTCATTGTTTTGTTTGTTAGATTCCACATATAAGTGAAATCATACAGGATTTGTCTTCCTCTGTCTGACTTATTTCACTCAGCATACTACACTCTAGTTCCATGCATGTTGTTGCAAATGCCAAAATTTCATTATTTTTGATGGCTAACTAGTATTCTGTTGGATATCCTTCTTTATCCATTCATCTGTTGATGGGCATTTAGGTTGCTTCCATATCTTGCCTATTGTAAATAATACTTCAATGAGAATAAAAGAGCATATATCTCAGTGTGTTGTTTTCCTTGGATAAGTACCCAGGAGTGGAATTGCTGGATCATATGGTAGTTCTATTTTTAATTTTTTAAGAAATCTCCATTTTGTTTTCCAAAGTAGCTGCACCAATTTACATGCACAACAATAGTGTATGAAGGTTTCTTTTATCTACATCCTTGCCAACAGTTGTTATCTTTAATAATAGCTATTCTGACGAGTATGAAGTTATATCTCATTGTGGTTTTGATTTGCATTATTCTGTTGGCTAGTGATGTTGAGAATCTTTTCATGTGCCTGTTGGCCACTTATATGTTTTCCTTAGAAAAATATCTATTCATATCCTATACCCATTTTTAACTGGGTCACTTTTTTTATGTTGATTTGTAGGAGTTCTTTGTATATTTTTTTATATTAACCCATTGTCAGATATATCATTGGCAAATATCTTTCTCATTCAGTCCGTGGCCTTTTAATTTTATTGATAGTTTCCTACACTGTGCAAAAGCTTTTAAGTTTGATGTTGTCCCATTTAAAAAAAAAAATTACTTTTGTTTCCCTTGCCGGAGGAGACATATCCAAAATATATGACTAAGACTGATATTGAAGAGAGTACTGCCTACATTTTCTTCTAGACATTTTTTATTTCCATTTGCATGGAATATATCTTTCAGTCCACTCACTTTCAGTCTGTCTTTAGATCTGAAGTGAGTCTCTTGTAGCCAGTGTATATATGGATTTTTTTTTTTTTATCCATTCAGTCACTCTATGTCTTTAGATTGGAGTATTAAGTCCATTTGCATTTAAAGTAATTATTGACAAATATGTACTTATTGCCACTTTGTTAATTGTTTTGGTGTTGTTTTTCTACTGCTTTCCTCCTCCTTCTTCTTTTGTTTTATTCCCTTGTGATATTTAGTGTCATGTTTGGATTACATTTTTTATTCCTTTGTGTTTTGCTCCTATAAATGGCATTTTTATTTTTGTAAGACATTATTTTTGTTTATTTTATTGACATAATTGAAAAACAGTGAAACCCACTGACCCTGTTTAGACTAGGATCAGTTTTGACAAAGGAAAAACCTGTGTCACCCATATCCCTATCAATATATATTTTCTTGATCCCAGAAGTCTTCCTTTTGCTCATCATCAGTTAATGCCCACTTTTTCTGACATAAGCTTTTCTGTCTCCATGGGTTTGACAAACAAACAGGATTTGTTTTCCTGTTGATGGAATCGTGGCATGTATGCAGTTTTTGCTAGTATGAGTAAAGTTACCTTGAATATTCTTGGATAAGGCTTACTGTGAACATATTTCCATTTTTAAAAGAATAATATTTATAGGAGTTTGGGATTAACTTATACATACTACTATATATAAAATACATAATCAACAAGGACCTACTGTATAGCACAGGGAACTCTACTCAATATTCTGTAATAACCTATATGGGAAAAGAATCTGTAAAAAAATGGATATATGCATATGTATATGTATAACTGAATCACTTTGCTGTATACCTGAAAATAACACAGCACTGTTAATCAACTATATGTCACCATAAAATAAAATTTAAAAAATAATAAAAAATAATAATTTGGGCTTCCCTTGTGGCGCAGTGGTTGAGAGTCTGCCTGCCGATGCAGGGGACACGGGTTTGTGCCCCGGTCCGGGAAGATCCCACAAGCTGCGGAGCGGCTGGGCCCGTGAGCCATGGCCACTGAGCCTGCACATCCAGAGCCTGTGCTCTGCAATGGGAGAGGCCACAACAGTGAGAGGCCCGTGTACTGCAGAAAAAAAAAAAAAAATAATAATAATAATTTTAAAATAATAAAAAAATAATAATGTCTAGAGTGGAATTGCTTAATTAGAGGGTAAGTGATTCTTTAAGTTTATGAGAATTGCCCAAATATTTTAAAAAATGTTTGGACCTGTTTACTCCAATCAGTAAGAAAGTTTACATGGCTCCACACCTTCATCAACATTTGTTATTGTCAGATTTTTTTTTAAATTAAGTCTCTTTTCTTTCCTATTTTAGATGTTAAAAATCATACAGTTGCCTCTGAGGATTGCTAGGGCTACATCCTACAAATATCAGAGTGATGTGTTTTTAATATTATTCAAATAAAACATATTTTTAAAAGTTTTCTTTTGATTTTTTCTTTGACACTGTTATAGAGATGTGTTCTGTCTCATTTTCAAGTATTTGAAGATTTGCTAAATATCTTGATGTTAATTATTTCTACTAGTACACCTTTCTGTTTCAGAAAACATGCTTCATATGATACCATGAAATTTATAGAGACTTATTTTTCTTCATTCTTAGTGAATATTTCATATGCATTTGAGAGGAATCCACTCTGTTTTTGTGGAATGGGGTTTTCTATACATATATATTACATCACCATGGTCATTTGTGTTGTTCAAATTACCTACATCATTTCAGATTTGTCTACTTTTTCTTTCAGTTATTGACAATGTATTGTTAAAGTCTGCAACTGTTTGTGGATGTGTTTGTTCTTCCTTTAATTATGTCTTTTTTCCTTTATCTGGGATCTATATGATTGCATACATACATATTTCACACTGTAAGTATTTTTGATAATATTAACTGTTTTGTCAATATGAATGGGCCTTATGTATGTCTGGTACTATTGTTTTTGTTTTGAAATCTACTGTTTCTGACATTAGTAGAGTCACCAGCTTTTTTATGTTTGATGTTCACATGGAAAAGCTTTTTCTTTTTTAGATTTTCAATATTTATGGCTTTATGTTGAAAATGCTTCAGTGTATATTTGTGTATTTGCTTGTTTGGTTTTGTTATGAGCATATTTACTTCATAAAACAAAATAATTATGTATTTTCCTACAAAGAAATCTCCCAAAGTATTATTGCCAGCTAGGCAAAATGTTTGTATTCTTTTCCTTAAGTAAATGTTTATATTATTGAGGTATTTATTGGGATTAGGTTTAGATGAGAAATAATTTCCTGGTATTAGCTTTTTAGCTTCTCTGAAGCTAAGGCTATATTTCTCTCTGTGCTATATGATTTTCTAAGACATTCTTAGGGGCTTATAATTATTTTATTACTTTATTACAAATTACACCTGAACTCTATCATTTTACATATTTAATTCTAGGTGTACTCTATTTTCTTATCAGGTTTTTAAAACTGCAATTAGTCTCATCTCCATTACTCTCCAAACGTCTAGACTTCTTTCTCCCATTTTTTCCCTTCAAGACAATTTTAAAATATTAATTCAGTAGCTTGGCTACTAAAAACATCATTAATTTTATTTCACTCCTAATTTATAACAAGCTATTATCCCTCCTATCTCATTCTTTTCTGCTACATTTGTTGCTTATATCTTTTATTTTATGCTCTCACTTATTTTCACTTGCTATCAAGCTTTTACCATCAATGTGTGTGAATGTATATGTGTATATCCATGGCATATTTTCACTTTTATTTTGTACCAAGCAATTAAAATTTTTTGACATTTTACATCTTTATGTCTTCTTTGTGTGGCCTTTCTATATTAAAGACTATTGTATTTCCTGTGTGAAATTCAATACAAATTCCATTAGTAAACATTCTTCCCCAATACTATTATAAAAGGTACCCACTCAGGAGGATATTACTTTCTCCCTTTTCCTTTTTGTTTCTCCCCAAACACTGTAACACAATTATAAAGTTTATTTTTAAACAGATGGGGCTTAGAAGTTAAAGTTAGATGAATGGTGATGGCAGTGATAATATAGTGAGAAGAAAACTGGCAAATTATTATACCAAAAACCAGATTTCCTTTTCTATTAAGTATATGTTATTGTTACACACTTGGGCAAAAAGTATTCTTCAAAATTTTTGCAAACCAGGAAGTATCATATTTATATACAAGTGAACAAAAAGAGTGAAAATAAAAAGGAAAATTGCAGAAAAATAAAGATGTGGAGTAAAATCATGATTTGGAAGTGCCGTCCTAAACAGGAGCATTTATGATTGAAAAATCTATCAACTAATACCTAAGGGTATTAAATAATATATTTTGTTTTTTTCAGGAAAAATAATCTTGCTGTTTAAATGGGATTTCTGCAGATTTTATTCATCTATTTTACTTGTGTCGTGTTTTCATTACCTTCTGTAATAAAAAAAAATCTTCCATAAGAATTTTCCAATTGAAAACCGGAAATTGAATATTCAAACAAAGCAAATACAAACGCTGTGGAATTGGGTGGCGAATATTCAGGAAGAAATGTCCCTTTTAGCCAAGACCAAGTTTTGGAAACAAATTGACTACACTAACTGCGTTTTAATAAAAATCATTTCAGAGACTCAATATGCATGGCAAACGGCTGCAAGTGTCAGGTTCAGATAAGCTGAAAGCAAGATGGCTGAAAGGTACATTTTTTTAATCAATTTCCTGAATTATCTTTGACTCCTGGTATGGCTTCACATGTGACATAATTATGAAGCATAACATGTCAATATTTTCATAACAAAAAATAAAAATTGATCTTTTAATTCTTTGGAAATGGTTCATGATGTTATCCTTGTCCTGTTACTTCAATGAATTTTAGATATACTCTTCCCCATAAACTTTGTCTTCTGACTAAAAAGTGCCAGACACTAAATTTTGGTGACATCACTTTCATTCTGTGTTCCATTATGCGCATTTCACAATTTCTGTAATTTATGTACTTCAGTAGGTAATTTTTTTTTTCCTGAGGCCATTGTTGGGTAAAATCTATTAAAAATGAATTTTATCTAGGGCATGGCCAAAGGGGTTTACTTTTTTTAAAGTAGAGAGTTAAAGACATGTGGATTAAAAATAACATGCCTAGTTGTGTATATTAAAAGTAGGATGGGAAATATGGTTTAGATTATATTTTCTTTCCTGCTCTATACTTCAAAAAGTTTTAGTGGGGGCTTCCCTGGTGGCGCGGTGGTTGCGCGTCCGCCTGCCGATGCGGGGGAGCCTAGGTAATTTTTTTTTTCCTGAGGCCATTGTTGGGTAAAATCTATTAAAAATGAATTTTATCTAGGGCATGGCCAAAGGGGTTTACTTTTTTTAAAGTAGAGAGTTAAAGACATGTGGATTAAAAATAACATGCCTAGTTGTGTATATTAAAAGTAGGATGGGAAATATGGTTTAGATTATATTTTCTTTCCTGCTCTATACTTCAAAAAGTTTTAGTGGCTTCACTTTTATATTAATAATCCTTTGTTCTTAATGCCAAAATCCCATCCTATCCTTCCTCCTTCTGATTTTTCTTTCTTTCCTTTGTTATTTCTTTCTTTTTTCTTTCTCCTTTCTCTCTCTCTTTTTTATTTCTTTCTTTTTCTTCCTTTATGACCTTTTTGACCTAGAAAAGGCATGATATAGAATCTATATTTTCTAAGCTGTAGTTAGCGTTAAAATTTTGTGCATGAAAAGATAATTTGGGGAAATAGGTATAAAGGCTCTGATGTAGAAAAGAGCTTGTCTACTTTAGGAAACTAAAAGAAGACTAATAGAGAAATGAGCATTCTAACTGATGAAATGTTATACATGTGAATTTTGATATTGCTGAAAATAGGAGTTTGAGATGAGAAGAAAGATTACAAAGTATTTAAATTCTTCAGTGATTGCAAAGAGAATGACTAAGAGGTAAATAGGTGAATGTATTTAAGAGAGGTGAGAATGTTTCAAACTTGTGTAATATATATGAAAGAGAAATTTTGTTGTTACTTTTTATTGTTCTTGTTGTTGCCATATTTTAGGAAAGAAAAGGTCCAGCAGCAGCGACAATTGCAAGCAAAGAGGTATCAGTTTACCCTCCAAGTACTGGTATGTAAAACAACAAAAATAGTTTCAGATCAATGAGGCTATAGGGGAAGTTATTGTTCAATTGATAGCTGGTTTTTCAGAACAATAGTAAATTGTGCAAATATAGGCAAGGTTGTTGTTCTTAAGTAGTAAGAGGTATGGAGAGAGCAGGAAGGGAAGGAGGATTGGATTAGGTTAGGAAATATATATAAATGATATTTTAGGTTGAATTGGAACGATGGACCTTCTGTCAGGAGCTGTGGTTTGCAGAACTCTGAGGCGAGATGGATTCTAACAATCTGAGATGAGAATGGATAACAAGACCTATTGCTATGTTCCCGAATACATCTTCTCAGCTATAGCAGCATACTATGTATAGACTCTTGGAAGCTTCAAGCTACACATGGTGCTTGTACACAAAAGATAACTTCTTATTTTTTCCTGCTTCTGAACTAGTTATTCCAGTGAAGGTGAAACAGTGACAAGTGTATTTTTTTTTTGTGTGTGTGGTATGCGGGCCTCCCTCTGCTGTGGCCTCTCCCGTTGCGGAGCACAGGCTCCGGACGCGCAGGCCCATCGGCCATGGCCCACGGGCCCAGCCGATCCTCCCAGCCCGGGGCGCGAACCCGGTTCCCCTGCATCGGCAGGGGAACCGACAAGTGTATTTGTAGCAATAAATAAATAATAGAAACCAAAAGGCCCAAAGCAGTGAATTACTTATGATGCATATTCACAAATTAAAACAGGCAGTGTATTAGTTTGGTAAGGCTGCCATAAAAAAAAATTACCGCTGACAGGCTTGCTTAAAAAACAGAGATTTCTTTTCTAACAGTTCTTCAGGTTGGATGTCTGAAATGAATGTATCAGCAAGACTGGTTTCTTCTGAGGCCTCCCTCCTTGGCTTGCAGATGTTTCTTCACATAGTCATCCCTTTGCATGCACATGTAACTCGTGTTTCTATCTAGGTGTCCAAATCTTCTGTTTCTACAAGGACACTGGTCCTATTGGACTAAGGTCCACCTCAAAGACCTCATTTTAACTTAATCATCTCTTCAAAGACAACCCCCCATCTCCAAATATGGCCACACTCTGAGGCACTGGGGTTTAGAATATACCAGTGAACATATGGATTTGGGGGGAAACACAATTCAGCCCATAACAAGCAGGTAAGGTTAATATGCTTTTACTTTAAGGGTCCATCTGTGTACCTTTACAACAGAAGATTGTCTATCCTAACACCTACTCATAAGGTTGATAAGGTGCAGCAAGGACAGAGTACAATATACCTAAGGAGAGCACTATTATTGGAGTTTATTCTTTGGCCTCTTGGCACTTTATGAAAATGCAGAACTAAGGATAAATAATTTGCCGAACAGACATAGTATGTGGTTTTCATTCAGTACAACCTAGATAAATTGTAAACCACTTCCAAGTGTGTATAAGTAAACATAAATTAGATTATATGATACAACACCATTTATCATGGTTTTAAAGAAAAAGAAAACAACTACAGTAAAATTTCAGATCTGTTACTAATTCCTTACGTGACATTAGACATCTCATCCAGACATTATAAACCTTCTTCTACTCTCTTCAAAATGAGAGATATGGATATATGCTACCTAGGGGTTCTTTCGATTCTAAAAGTTTCTGTATTTTTTCAAATATTAAATAAGACTAGCTTAAAAAATGAAGTAAGCTTTGAAGAAATGTAACAATATGACACAGATACTATTATCCTCACTTTATAAACATAAATACTTTTTACTTTCTTATAATTCAATGTTGTCTTTACAGTTTTTTGGAGGAGAAGGACTGACATTAAGCCTAGATTCAACTCTGTATAAATCTTCTAATACTACTTCCCATCTCCAGTTAAATCCTGTTTTCAACAACATTACTCTGATTGCTTGAGAGGTGCATCACAAACTTCAAATTTTCTGTGTGTTACAAGGTGGAAGAAGAGTTTTAAATATTCTTTGTAATTAGGTCTGCTTACCATGTGGTCTTCTTATAATATAAACCACTCCCCCACAGCTCCCCTGCTAAACTTCTAGCAGGCTACTTAAAAAACAGTGTCCGTAAACTCAGGAAAGGAGCAAAACAAAGGTAAAACAAACAAACAAAAAATAGAATAACTATATAAAAATCTAACTAGATCTCATCATAATCTGTGAAAAATACCTTCCATCTCAAAAGTTATTTTCTTTAAACTTACAAATGTTAAATTCACCCACTTATTATTTTTTGAAGTTCACATATACTTTCACTTATTTTGAACATAAGGGTCAAAATAAATGCTCTGATTTGGGAATATAGAACCTTTGTAGCTCAGCATAGATAGTCAATGTTGAAGTCTTTCAATACTAAAACAAAAAAAATCATAAGAACGATATGTTTTCTTATTATTCACTAATCCATTTGTTCAAATCATACTTTCTTTTTTTTTTTTGATACTTCTTGGAAGACTTCTTACTTGCATATTCTGCAATATTTGACTGTTTGTAACTTAGAACTCCTTGACTTTTATTCTTCTCCAGGAATTCGCAATGTGAATATAAATTTTCTAAAATTCTATTTTACAGCTCAATTAAAACATATCATCCCCTTATAGTTACAAAGGAATTGTATGTAGGTTGTATGTAAGAATACACAGTTTATTTTTTAAAATTTCCTTTCTTTGTTATAGTCCTACAAAGGCCCTGCATTTTCTTAATCCTCATCACTCACAATTTAGGTAACAAATCAGCTGTTTTTGACCAAAGACGGAAGTGTTGGCATATATATGAGCTATACTCACTAGGTTTTCTATGGTATGTATTTGTCTCAAAGGTATCAATTGCATATCTTATTACTCTCCTTTTGTTCTATCATTGACAGCTCTTAAATCAGATTAAATCAAATAATTTTTCACATATACATCTTTCTTCTTTTCTTTTTAAATTTTTTTCTAGTTCTTTGAGTGTTCTGCATGTAGTATTTTTCCTCCTTTCTTTTCTCTGGACCTTTTTCTCTATTTTATTGTTTTTAAGCAAATGTTTAAATTAAGAGGCAAATATACCACAATCCTCATTGTTAATTTAAGAGAAGCTTAAGGTAAATTAGTGATGCACTGATTATGGGATTTGGGTCATAGGTACTGTCGCATTATTGATAGTATACACCAATGTCATCAATTTCTCAAGATACTGATGAATTTTAAAAATCTCACTGAGATCACCCTCAGTATTGTTTGTCCATCCCCGCCAGTGCTCATAATTATATTTTCTCATAGCCACGTTGAAGTTTAATAAACACTTGCTTACAATTCAGTGCAATTTTTTTTTTTTTTTTTTTTTTTTTTTTTTTTTTGGGGGTATGCGGGCCTCCCCCTGCTGTTCCGCGGCATATGGGATCCTCCCAGACCGGGGCGCGAACCCGGTTCCCCTGCATCGGCAGGCGGACGCGCAACCACTGCGCCACCAGGGAAGCCCCAGTGCAATTTTTAATTACGATTTTTTGGACAGTGTTTCCTTTGTTTTTCATTTTCAATTAAGAATATATCATTCGTGTATATTAACTGTTAATAATTGGGGAGAGCTACCTGGCCTATCCAATCAGAGCCTGTTAAAATTCCATACCAAGTTCCAACACACTTATCTGAAATTGAGGATGAGGATGTCAACTGAGATCTCTACATGAGTGTTAAGATATAACTATATCTTTATCTACATATGTTCTGGATTCTGTTATTGGTTAAAAATATTTCTTTCCTTTTCCTTCTGGGCCCTCTCCTGCGGCAGAATTATACTGATATAAGGCTTAACAATGCAACCTGCTTTGTTAATTGGAATGTGTGTGCCATTGGCTATTGGGAGTATGTGTAATTTCCCAGTACATTATGTTGAGTAACCAGGGATTTTTGCTTGTTTGTTTGTTTTGGTTTCATTCTTGGACACAAGATGTACGTGCTTGATCAAGAAAGGTGCTACTCCATGTTATAGCTTGGTTTCATTTGCATCAATTATTGATAAATGTAAAAGTAACAGAAAACAGAAACATTGCAGAAAACAAAGTTGATTATATAGTTTGCCTGTTCATTTTCCCCAAAATTGTTAGGTTTGGATGTGTTGGCATTTATGTGAATTAAATGAAATATAAAGTATATGAATTAACATAATTATTATTGAAAAATTATTAAAATAGTAAAAACAAGTAGTTCATTTGTGTTTATTAAGTAAACTTAGTTGCCTTTTCATTGGATTTAACTTCAACCTAGAGTTTTAAGAATTAATTGATCTAATTTTATTAAAAAAAATAGTGCTTGCTACATGTTTTTTTATATTTATTCTTAAATTTAATGCCAGGCAATCTCTTACTGGGAAACATAGACGGATAATGTCCTTGTGCTTTTTCAACTCAGGAGAATAAGCCAGGGTTACAGGTGTTGCTTTGTCACCATACACATCCCACAGGACGCTGCAGTGAACAAATAGCCTTTTTGTGTGAATCCAGAATACTTTTCCCTTCCTGCACACAAATCCTACCACATTTGTTCAGCCAACTCTGCTGCAGGTTAAACAAAAATTGTATTGATGAATTGCAAGTCTTGTTTCACATTCTGTTATTCCTGACAGCAAATTCCTTTTTTGCAGAAGCAAAACCAAAAGCCATTTTTAGTTCTATATCTTGTTTCATGAAGTCTTCCCTATAAACACAAGCTACAAAACATTGTCAAATTTTCCTTTAAATTATAGAGTTTTCATATTTAAATATAAGCTACGATATATTCTTTGAGTGTCAAATGGTATTTTTAAATGTATCTAAATCTTGTGGAAGACAAAGACAAAAAGAAAACTAATGAGAGAATCACCTTCACTGATATTGGAAAATCGGAGTGCTTCCTGTCTGAAGGATGATTCATGGAATGTATTGAGGTCGCTTTCCTTTAGAAGAGAGTGCATTCTTAAAACATAAGCAATACATAATGCAAAGTAGCTTCATTATTTTTAGTACATTTAATAAATAAAAATAAATCTCTTGTCTATTTTGAAAAGAATTTTTCTGAATTGTTTACATTGCTCTCTTCTGAACTTTGTATTTCCATTGAACTAAAAAGTTAGCACTACTCCTGCTAAATAATTTAGCTTAGGAAATTTCTAGCATCTAATATTACATAGAATTTTTAACCTAAATATCATCATGAGTTTTCTTTCTCAAAAGACATCAATATAAAATTTGAATTGAAAAACTTGGAATATGTGTCACCTCTGATACAGTAATACAATCAGTGGTATTAAATATAATTTCATCTAATAATGGTAAATTACTTAATAATATTTCCCAATATTGATTATCTAACATATACTTGAGTATCTTTAATGATATACCTCCAAAGTGATATATTTATCTTTAGGCTACTATGATGTATTATTTCTGAATGAAAGCATATATCTCAATGATTTATTCACATTGGTTCTAATGATGTTTATCCTTCAATATCATATACAAAATGTGGAATTTTCCATCTGAAAATCCTTTCAGTGGTTTTGAACACATAAGATATCTTCCATAGGCTTTACTTTCTCATGGTTAAACATGCCTTGATTTTTCAAACAAATTCATTTTGAATGGTTTTGAGTACTATCACATTAAATTATAACCTATTGAATGTTTGCTTGTGGTAGGCCTCTCTGAAAGGTTGCCCTTCAGGTTTGCAACAGAAATCAAAATTTGGTACAACCAGTGTCGAATAGATTTTATATGTATCCATTTGGTATAAAAGGGGTCTTTCTGCCACTAAAGCAGCCTATAATTCCATAGAATTCTTGGATGGTTATATCAATCTGTGACACACATTCATCTCATTATTTTCAGCATTGTCATTTTAGATGTGGATTCTCTGGTACAACACACCTGTGATAGTATTCATTTGATGAACATACCTGCAGAACCAGAGGTTTTCTTCCTTAATGGCTGTTAGCCTCTTGGCTTTGAGTCCTTCTTTCATACTGTATCCCAGACAAGTTTTGCCTTTTGCAGCTCTCTCATCTCCATTACACTATTATTTTTACGCGATGCTTGTTCATATGATGGTGGGGCCAGAAAAGTGGGGCATTCTCTAATATTCTGATTAAGCCTCAGTCTCACACAGGCATTTTGTCCCTGGGTCTTGGGTGGGTGGGGAGTATTACCTGAGCAAGTTTTCTTCTAAAACTATAGTTCTGGACCCAGCGTATATTACTGTTCAGAGTTATTATCTCTTTTTTTACTTTTACACCTGTTCTCTTTCCCCAATGTGCAATGTATTTGCACTTGCAATTTATTAATTTTTCTGTAAGGTCCTCTTAGGTTGAGACAATTTTAAACCAAAACACAAAATGAGTATGTAGAAGGAGGGGTGAAAGCCTAGAACCCACCTAATACTGCCTTCCCAGATATCTGAGAGTGGGTTGGCAATATTATTAAGTGCCTTTGGGAAGGGGGATTCTGTCATTCTCAGCCCAGGCTCAACCACACGCTATTTGCCATATTCTCTCCTTATAGGAATGACCATGAATCAAGTAAAACTTTCAGAAGTTGTATCCTGAGAACTTTATTTTTTCCTGAAAAGATGAATCAATTGTTATTTTGTGGCCCTTTGGTTTGGAGAGTGTCATTAGCTTAGGACCTAACTAGTTAGATTTCCCCTTTCATTATCTTCTCCACACTTCTCTTGGGTTCATACTGTTTGATTATCCCTCTGGGCATTTATATTTTCTTCTTCTGAACTGATGATGAATGGGACAAAGCTGGGAGTAGGAAGGACACTGCTAGAAAACTCAGCCCATGGCAACTCTCTTGCTTTCTTCCCAGATTTCTTTACAGCAAGTCCCACCATTTCAACCACCACCACCACACACACACACACACACACACACACACAAACTAATCCCAAGTCTATTTTTAAATTTTCTATGATAAGTATGGTTTAATACTCTTCCTGGTGAAGTTGTAGGCAGAGGGTCATCAACCCCATGCTAATATGCCATCTTGTCTAAATTGAGAATGGTTCTGGGGTTACCTTCCCTTTCTAGTGGATAGGCATGATTGACATTTCTTTAATCAATTTGAATGTTCCTGGGAAACTCTCCTTTCTTTGCTGATAAGTCTCCACATGAAAACCAGTAACATGGATTTTAGACAATCTGTATGAATTTTAAATTCCATGAAGTCATTCAGAATGCTTTTGTATCAGAATCACTAAATGCACAGACTGTGAGTTAACCAGAAGTAGACTTTGGCATAGCAGATAAAAATCATGACAGGACTTTGAGGGAGTTCAGAGACCTATGGGTAGGATACTCAACACAGTGTTATACTGGTGGTGTAAGTAGGCAACTAAAAAAGCATTTTCCTATATGCTGATTTTTTAAGGTGTTATAATTGCCTAAACGTAGGAAACAAATTTGTATTAGAACCTTAAGTCTTATATTTCTTTCTGGTAAAGTCAGTACTACAATTTTCCTTATTTTCCAGACTCTATAAATATTATTTGTCATTTTAAATGATAATTTATTTTACCACTTGTCCAAAGGGGCTATGGAGAAAATATATATTTGGATCTAAAACACTTTTATTATTAATTATGTGGCATATTCCTGCATATGCTTCATAGTTAAGATAAAATTATGAATAATGTTAAATTTTTACACATTTTAAAGAAGCTTTAAATAGAATAATTTTTTTGGGTGGGTAATAAAATAAGCATATGGTTTTAACAGTTTTCTCACTAGACTGTACTCTCTCTGCTTTGCCTGATATTTTTACTATTCTATCTCTGTTTCCAGGTTTATAGTAGGCACTCAATAAATAATAGTTAAATAAATGTAATGTTGGTAACAAGTTAAGGCTGCTGTCATCTACATACTTCATTTTCAAAGGTGTTTTCTCATATGAATCTATTTATTTTACTTCAGGTTATGGTACTACTTTTTGTTACCTACCTTGAGCATAACTATTCAAAGCTCTTTCATTATATTTTATTTTTATTTGTTTAAGCACATGGTAAAATAATTACAGAGAAATGAAGTTGCTGGAATATCACACTTAGAGTAAGAACTATATAATTCATTTTATTTTAGCTTAATTTTATTCTAATGTAAAAACCGAATTTAAACAAATATTTTTGAGTTGATTTTTATATAACAAATTAATTTCCATTCTCACTTGGTAGTTTCTAACAACAATGTTTTCCTGATATAACTTTTGTTAGAATAAGCAATCTAAATATTTGGAAAAGATGACTTACACATTAAAATCCTACTTAACAAAGATATCTATTTGTTTCTACATTAATATATAATAATGTTTGTTATGTTATCAACACAATAATAGATATTCTTCAAAAGGTCATGTGTGTTTCAAAATATTGTTAACTTTTATGTGGAGAGAGGTTATGTCTTCTATGTCTGCCAACAAATGTATTTTTAAATAACTTCTTTGAGTGGCTCTGGGTGGATGGAGCTCAGCTGGTCCTCCTGAAGTTCCAGTGTTCAGCTTTTATCTTAGTGTAATAGGTAAAAACTCTATGGAATCTTATTAACTTTAATTAAATTATAGTACTAATTCAGATACTGAATTATAAGATTTATTTAAGTCAGGGATCTTTGATTAGAAAATCAGAGAGAAATTTTAAACTATTATAAGCAACTCGTGGCTAACTTAGCTTAATAAAATCAGGTTGAAGAGATTCATCATTTTTAAGGTAAGGAAGCCCAAGCACAAAAAATAGAGAAAAAATTCAGTCAGTCTTGTTTTAATTTTACCCCTTCTTTCTGCTTTGGTGTAGCTCTGCTTTGGTCTGGAAACACCAAAGAGTTATGATCACTGCCTGGTTCTCCCTGAGAAGAAGAAAAAATAAACTAGAAATTGTGGGGCCTGGGGCAGGCCCTTTTCTAAATACAGTATAAATTCTTACTCTAGTTGGTTATCTAAGGAGTAGTTGATATAAAATAGTGTTTTTCAAAATATTATAATTAGGATTTATTTTTGTTCTTTGTCTTATTTCTATGAAAAAAATATTATTTTTAAGGATACTTAACCAACCTTAGTCTGAGACAAATTACATATTATGTATTATTACATATTACATATTATTAAATGGCCTATAGTATCACTCCAAGAAAGAAAACAAATCACCATTAACAGGTTTTATTAAAAGACAAAATTTTTTCAAGGAATCAGTATTAGATTCAAGGTAGATAACATTACTGTTGTGCTTTCAGGAATTGTGGTCCCAAAAGAAAACCCTTGTTAGGAAAATAATAAGCCAATATGTTTAAGTCCAGTTGTCCTTATGACATTTCACACTTAAAAATTATAATATTTCTGTAATTCCCTCATGTTCCAGTGGTTAGGATTTGGTGCTCTCACTGTCGGGGCCCTGGGTTCGATCCCTAGTTGGGGAACTAAGATCCCGCAAGCCATGTGGTGTGGCCAAATAAATTATAATATTTCTAAAAAGAAAAAAAATATGTATCAAACATATTTTAATCTTTCCTAAATTTTCCCCTTTTCAGTAGAAATTATAAACTGGCTGCTCCTAATAAAGGGTAGTTCTCAAGATAAATAATGAGGCTTTTTAAAAGGGAACTATGCCTGGCACCTGAATCCACAGCTACTGATTTTGTACTTATTAGGTGGCCCTAGAACAAGGAGGTTTTAAAACTTCCACGGGTTATTCCTTCTACATCCAGGATTGAAAATTGCAGTTGAAGAAGATGTGTCCTCACAAAAGAGAACATTCCTGCTCTTTTACTTATTCCCTCTCCCTCTCCAAATTTTTCTTCTACTGTCTTTCTCTTTGACTTGTCCAGAGAATACAGAGGTGCCTGGAAAGTTATCAAAAACATCAAAAAGTTATATCATGCCAATCTTGGTAAAGAAAGAGATTTCCAGAAGAACACATGGGTGGCTTTGAGTATTGCCACACAAAATACAGGTGAATATAATTGCTGTTGAAACATTTATAGGGTACCATAATTCAAGGTACTTCCAGATAACTCATTGTCTAACTCACCCACCTCATAAGTTAGCATCTCATGTCTTTCCTTGGCTCCTCAATATTACCTAATTTTCTGTCTTAAGAGCAGTGTGAAACAATCTTTAGGCATAAGTAATCTATCCCTTTGTATGAAATGGATCAACATTGCAGAAAAATTATTGAAGGAAGTATATTAATATTTTCAGAAGATTAACACATTCCATTTTACTCTGAAAAATGGTGGAAATTATAGCTTCTTGCTCATTGTTCATTTCTTCTTGACACGTCACCATATACAACCAAAATTAAATATATTATACTTAGTTCTAACATGAGGTTCTCTCCTCACAATAAATGACTCCATTTTTAAACCTATTTTCAAAGCTAAATACCTGGAAATCATCAGTTATTTCTTTTTTTGTCCTTATTGACACTATTCAAACACCAAGTACTGACATTTTCATTTCCTAAGCATCTAGCAAATTCATCTCTACTCATCTGTCTAGTAAGGACAATGATCAGATCATCTCTTGACTGAATTAGTACAACAGACTGTTAAATGGGTTTATTCGATTTGAACACTATAGTAAGATCGTCTCTTAAATCATTTTTGCATAGCTGTATTTCCTTCTTTGGATTTCCATTGTCCTAAGAATAAGGCTGCCTGCCTTATGGGGCATTATATCATAAAGCTTTGCCTTTCTCTCCAATCTCGTCTCTTGCCTTTTCTCTATCACACTTTCAGTACCCATAAACTCTGTACCTCAGATATACTGAACTATCTTTGCCCACCACAGTGACCTGCTGTCTCTTCCTTTTAAGCTTTGCACATGTATTATGTCCAAAAATGAGTCTCTTATTATTCATTCCCCCACCACCCATACGTCTCCACATTTCTCCACTTTTTCTGAGCAATTCATATTTACCTTTCAAGTCTCTCCTTTAAATAGGGATTCCTCTGGAACACTTTTCTGGCCCTAAGACTAAGTTCTACCTGTTTTTTTCACTTTTGTTTCATCCAATATTGCCCCATCACAATACTTTTCTCACCTTAGTATAATTACCTATTTTAATTGTCCTTATATCACCCCAAATTCTATTAGAGAAGGGCTGTGTCTATCTTTTGCTGTGGCTGAATTCCAAAGATTTTACAAAAAATAAGTACCAAAGTAATATGTATTAAAAACATGGAATAAAATCTAATAGTCTCCTGAATGTATTAACGGATTTGCTATTGGAAAGATTCAAGTAAAGTTAGAGTAATTTTGTAAACGAGAAAAAAAGAATATGATATTGGAACTGGAAAGGCTATGGGGAGTTTTATTGTGCTTTCAGGCACCAGGGATCATGGTAAAACTACATTTTTTTTTTCTAAAAGAAGACATACAGAAGGCCTTTGGGTGTCACTTTTTAGGTGACTTCTGTGCCTAGCAGCTTTTTGATTATCATAATCACATTGCCTCGAGACAAATGGTTGTAAACGTTCTGGTACATGGAGGTCAAGGGGCAGCCTCACAGCAAATAAATTGGCAGCACTTTAAGACTTGGTAAAGAACACATTTTCATAATTAACAAAAAAAAATGAAAGAGTACAATAATGCAATGCATCACTTTTATTAGGATTAGATTCCAAGCTCAGGAGAGTAAAATGGTGTTAGGACAAGACATCCTTAAATTCTTTCAACTTTGTAGGTTAACTGCTCAAATGTAATTGGAGATCATTTGATCTTAACACGGTTCCATCAGCCCTTTAATAATTGGTAGATATTGATCCAAGATTCTAACAAGATTATGGCTTCCCCCTGAAACTTTGGAGCCTGTACTTTTTGTACTTGCTGCTTGGAACACTTCTCTGTCTGTCTTTTTGGTAACAGCCATTCACCATTCTGTAATAACTTGAAATGTCTCTTCCTCTACAAGGTTTTCTTTGACAGCTTTCTCGTAAAAAAATGGTATTCCTGTCTCATAGAACCCTGCTTTCTTGTTGCGGAGCACAGGCTCCGGACGCGCAGGCTCAGCGGCCATGGCTCACGGGCCCAGCCGCTCCGCGGCATGTGGGATCCTCCCAGACTGGGGCGCGAACCCGGTTCCCCTGCATCGGCAGGCGGACGCGCAACCACTGCGCCACGAGGGAAGCCCCCCCTGCTTTCTTAAATCACTTATTTTAGTATATAACTATATTTTAATTAGTTTAATTTCTGTCTTTCCAACTCGTCTGTAAGAGTCCATTGTATAAGAATGTGTTTTCTTTCTTTTCCAATAGCGTGTCCCTAGAGTCTAATATTGTGCTTGAAACACAGTAGGCATTCAACACAGATTTTTGATTAATTCACAATTGAATTAATTAATATACATAGAAACATAACTAGAAAACATTACATGATTGCTGTATTACTGAATCATAATTTTTCTTTTTTACATTTTTATTGTTTATATTTTTTATATTATTGTGCATTTTTTATTGTGATTAAAAAGTTTAAATGCAGTTTAATATAGTTTTAAAAGTTACAGTTTTAATATAACAACAAATATAGACTGGGCGTTACTGTGTACCAGACACTGTTTGGAGAGCTCAAGACACAGCAATGTTCCTGCTCCTATTTTACTGATATTTAATTAATAAATATTTAAGAATGATAACTACAATAATAAATCATAGCTGTAAATTACATAAGAAAAGCTTGTCTTTATGCTTGATTTCTGCAGAATAGTGACAGAGCAGGACCCTAAAGTTTCACATGATGAGAGAAGTAAATCAAACTGGTAGGTTATGTATATTTACAATCTTGATCAAGAATATTCAGTTAGAAGTTATGTAATTTTACAAAAAGAGTGTTTAAGTTACTCACTATCTTCTGCCAATTTTGTTAACCAATGTTCTTTTCTTTAGACTTTAAAACCAGGTTACGTATTTTGGGGATTGAGCAATTATAATATTTATTAGCTATTATTTAACTTACATCAGCACTTATGACAATAACAAAATAACAATAAAACTTTTGATCTCTAATCATTGTGACATATTATATTTAAATGACTTGTATATATACATTAATGCTGTAGTCATTATGACAGTTATATTGCCAGTGATAATATTAAATATCCACTAAATTATTTTGCTTCATTAATTTATTTACACCAATAATGTGCAGAAAGCAGTTTAAAGGTACTATATATATATATATATATATATATATATATCTTACAGTGTACTTTTTTTCTCTAAAAAATTATAAAACCCTTGTGAACATTTTTCAAAGATGCATTTTAAGTAAACTTATCTAAAAAAAATAATAAATAAACAAATGAATATAACAGAAAAAAGATTCACAGATATGGAGATCAAACTTGTGGTTACCAATGGGGAGAGAAGGGAGTGAGGCAAGATGAGCATAGGGCATTAAGAGGCACAAACTATTATGTATAAAATAAATAAGGTACAAGGATATATTGTACAGCACAGGGAACATAGCCAATATTTTATAATAATTTTAAGTGGAGTATAATCTATAAAAATATTGAATCACTGTGTTGTACACCTGAAACTAATATAATGATGTAAATCAACTATGTTTAATTTTAAAAAAAGAAAAAAGTCATTTTAAAATTCATTTTTAAATGACTTTTAAATGAAAAAAGACACAATCATTTTTTTTTTAAAAAGAAAATGTTTTATTTAAAAAAAAACTTCTTTTATATTTCTGTGATAAGGACAATTAAGATGAGATCTAACCTTTTAAAAAAATTTTAAGTGTATAATACATTAAAATCGACTGTAAGTGCCAATTTTAAGTGCACAACAGATACCTAAAGCCTTGTCATCATGCTTAACTGAAACTTTATCCCAGTTTATTAGTAACTGTACATTTCGCCTCCTACCAGTCCCTGGTAATGACCATTCCACTCAATGATTCTGTGAATTTAACCATTTTAGATACCTCATATACATTGAATCATGAAGTATTAATACTTGTCTTTGACTTCCCTTGTGGCACAGTGGTTAAGAATCTACCTGCCAATGCAGGGGACACAGGTTCGAGGCCTGGTCTGGGAAGACTCCACATGCCGTGGAGCAACTAATTCCGTGTGCCACAACTACTGAGCCTGTGCTTTAGAGCCCACATGCCACAGCTACTGAAGCACACGTGCCTAGAGCCCATGTTTCACAACAAGAAAGCCACTGCAATGAGAAGCCTGCACTCTGCAACAAAAAGTAACCCCCATTCACTGCAACTAGAGAAAGCCCAAGTGCAGCAACGAAGACCCAATGCAGCCAAAAATAAATAAATAAATAAATAAATTTATTTTTTAAAAAACAGATAACTAATAAAATGAGAAGCCTGCACTCTGCAACAAAAAGTAACCCCCATTCACTGCAACTAGAGAAAGCCCAAGTGCAGCAACGAAGACCCAATGCAGCCAAAAATAAATAAATAAATAAAAATTAAATTAAAACAAAAAAAAAACTTGCCCTTCTGTGATTGACTTGTTTCACTTACATTCATGTTTTCAAGTTTCATCCTTGTTGTTGCATATTGCAGAATTCCCTTCTTTTTAAGGCTGAATAATGTTCCATGGTATGTGCATATCAAATTTTCTTTATTTATCCGTTGATAGATATTTATGTTGTTTCTACAACTTGGATATTATGGATAGTGCTATAATGAAACTGGGAGTGCAAATATCTCTTTGAAATTCTGCTTTCAATTTTTTGCATCAATACCCAGAACTGGGTTTGCTGGGTTATATGGAAGTTCTATTTTTAAGGAGATGAAAGACTTATGTACTAAAAACTATGAAAGATTGATTAAATAAATTATAGAAGATACAAAGAAATGGAAAGGCTTCCCATGTTCATGGATTGAAAGACTTAATGTTGTTAAAATCTCCGTACTACCCAAAGTGATCTACAGATCAATAAAATCCCTACCAAAATCCTAAAGACATTTTTTTTTCAGAAATAGAAGAAAAAAATTCTACCATTCATATGGACCACAAAACACCATGAATAACCAATTTAAACCTTAGAAAGACAAATCTGGGGCCTCACACTTCCTGATTTCAAACTATATTACAAAGCTACAGTAATCAAAACAAAACAGTATGGCATTGGCATAAAGAGAAACATATAGATCAATGGGACAGAATAGAGTTAAGTTCTTTAATATAGGATCAATTATCTTTGACATGGTGTCAGGAATACACAACAGGGAAAGGATGGCCTCTTCAACAAATTGATACTAGCAAAACTGGAAATACACAATCAAAGGAAGAAAATTATCCCTTTATCTTATACCACCATGTACAAAAATTAACTCAAAATAGAATTAAGACTCTAATGTAAGACCTGAAACTGTAAAACTACTAAAAGAGAACATAAAGGGAAGCTTCATAACATTGGTTTCAGCTATGATTTCATGTTTTAAAACTTTAAAAATTTTATTTTATTGAAGTATCATTTTAAAATGTGTTTCTTGTGTACAGCAAAGTGATTCAATTATCTATATATATACATATATGTATATATATATATTCTTATTCATATTCTTTTCCATTATGATTTATTACAGGATATTGAATATAGTTCCCTGTGCTACACAATAGGACCTTATTGTTTATCCATCCTATATATAATAGTTTGCATATATTAATCCAAAACTCCCAATCCATCCCTCCCCCAACCCCCACCCATTTGGCATCCACAAGTTTGTTCTCTATGTCTGTGAGTCTGTTACTCTTTCATAGATAAGTGTATTTGTGTCATATTTTAATTCCACATATAAGTGATATCATATGTTGTTTTTCTCTTTCTGAGTTAATTTGGCTGTGATTCCATGATACGACAGCAAAAACACAGGCAATAGAAACAAAAATAAACAAGTGGGACTACATAAAACAAAAGGTTTACACACACCAAAGGAAAAAACTGACAGTGTAAAGGGAGTCTACAGAAAGAGAGACCATATTTGCAAACCATATATAAAATAAAGAGTTAATCTTCAAAATATATACAGAATTCCTGTAACTCAATAGCAAAAATGCAATAACCTGATTAAAAAATAGGCTATGGACTTGAGTAGACAGTTTTCCAAAGAAGACATAAAAATGGCCAACAGGTGCGTGAAAAAGTGTTCAATATCACCAATCGTCCAGGAAATGCAAATCAAAACCACAATGAGAAGTCACTGTCTTTCATAAACTAATGCTAGAAGTGATCTTCCAAAATTTTTGCTTCATTCCATTCTAAAAACAAGTTATTAGGTCCATATTACACCCAGAAGGTATTATACAATAGTGTGAACACCAGGAGTTAAGCGTCATTGCAAGTCATTCCTTAAGTTTTCTATCATAGTGTCAGTGAGACAGCATAGCAGTTGCTACAACCGTGTACATTTTGCCAAACTGCTTGAGTTTGTCTAGGTTTAAGTTCTAGCTCAATAATTTGTTTTCTTTGTGATCTTGTCAAGTTGTTAGCCTTATAATCACTTCATGTTTTTCAGTCACTAAACTAGAGGCAACCTCTACCTATCTCATACGAATTGTGAAAAGACTAAATAATAGTTTATCAGTATTGGTCCCATTGACATTTGGACCAGAAAATTCTTTCTCGCAGGGGTCTGTGCATTGTAGGATGTTTAGCAGCATCCCTGGCTTCTATCTATTAGATTCCAGGAGCATTACTCTTGTAGTCTCTAGACACTGCCAAATGTCTCCTGGAAGGCAAAATGACTTCCAGTTCAGAAACACTGATTTAAAAGATTTATTCCTCAGTGAAATTATTAAAATTTGCTGTACAACCAGTACAATATTAGCCATTTTTAAAATCATTTATGATTTTCAACTGTGTTATCCTCACTTAAGCAGTGAAATAAAATATATGAGCTCCGACAAAATGAAAAGAAAAAACAAACAAACAAAACACAACGACAACAACTGAGATAGAAGTCAGATCAGATAGATAGATGGACTGGAGCCCCAGGCAGCCTGCGTTATTGAGAAGTTTTCATGGGTCATCTACCCAGTTAGTTTCTATGCCGTTTAAAATTCCAGAGATTCCAGTTATTTACTTTATTTACATTTATATTTTTGGCTTAAAGACATCAGGGAATCTTCTCCAAAATACAAATAACTTAGTGAAGAAGAATAAATGAGTGATTTTAAAATATCGTTTTATAAAAATATATTCAAATTTGACTATAAAATGCCATGTTCATCTCTTTATAGTTTATGAATAGTGCACTGAGGAACAATGAGTGTGAGGAAATTAAAGTTTTAACTTGACAATTTAAGTCACTAACTGTGGAGGACAGAGAGAAAGAAAGAGAGACACACATAGAAAATCAGTATACAGAAATAACATATTAGCTAACTTGAGGGAAGAGTGCTAGTTACAATTATAAACATTCCTAATGCTGCTTGTTTAAGAGAAATCTGATGTTAGAAAATATTCTAATAATGCATGCTTTTTAAGTTACTCAATTAAATCAAATGTCATAATGTTTGTAAAAGCTTTTATTTTCAAAATTGGAATATATGCCTATGTAAGAGTTGATGATAATGCAAATAGTGAAAATGTCACAGCTAAAGCAGTATTTACTAGGAATTTATTGTGTAGGTGTAAGAGGATGTTATTAAAATTTACCAAATAAGTGTTGCAGCTGATATCTATAATAAAATTGCCTTATTTGTTAAAATAGCCTAATTCTGAAGCAATGACACTAGTCTTCATTTCCTAAGTGAATAAAAGAGGAAAGGAGTTGCATAAATGTGTTTTGGGGGTGCATGGATTACATAACTTGTTAAAAAATATTAAGTCACTCAGGTCCATAATCTAATGACATCATGAAGGTCACTCCCAGGCCTTGGCCATCTATGCATAAACATAATAAGCACTGATAGGAAATGTAAATTTGACTTTCTGCTTTGCCTACTTTGGACAAAATATGCTTTTGCTCCAGTCATATGCATCTTTTATTCACTGTTTCTCATATTCTTAAATCAAATGTTTTCTTAGTCTTATTCTTTAATGGTCATCCTCAACTTCTTTTATTGTTTAAATTTTTATGATTCCATTTTTTGACACTCTTCCAGAAAAATAGTTAATCTCCTAGAGCTCTTCTTTTAAAAACACTTTTTCTGTATCACACAATTATCTATCTATCTATCTATCTATCTATCTATCTATCTATTTAATTGATTACAAATAGTATTCAAAGTACTATGGTCAGTGCAGTTGAGGATTCAAAGATCAATAAGATGTAGTTTCTGTTCTCAAAAAATTATGGAAGAATATATTTGTATAATGACAACATAATACAATTCAGTATATACTTGTTTACTTGTTATAAAAAAGAAAACACAAAGTATCATACTAGCAACACACTTGTTTGGTAGGATACAGAGGAGGGAGTTTGCCTTTGAGATGTGCTGTATGAAATAGTTATTATTTAACCATAAAGAGTTAAGGGGATTATCATTTCCAGCAGAATTTTGAGCACATGTAAAACTGTTGTGTGTGTTCAGATAATGGTAAATTGCAACAAGGGTAGCTGTGAAATGATCAGTTGGAAAAGGTAAGTTCCCAGCACATCCTGAAGGGTCATGAAAGTCAACAGTACAGTCTATAAAAATTTATGAACATTTCCATGGTTTTCCTTGCTGTGAACCCAATCTTCATCTTTTCCTTGAAAACACTTCATAACACCCCTTTTACTCTCTGTATTAGTTTCCTAGAACTGTCACAACAAAGTACCACAAACTGAGTGGTTTAGAACAGGAGATATGTATTATCTTATAGTTTTGGAGGCTAGAAGTCTAAAGTCAAGATGTTAGCAGGACCATGATCCCTCTGAAGGGTCTAGGGAACAATTCTTTCTTGCTTCTTCCTGTCTTCTAGAGGCAGCTGGCAATCATTGGTATTCCTTGGTTTGTGGCAGCATAATTCCAATTTCTACCTCTGTCATCACAGGACCTTCTGCCTTAGGTATCTGTGTATCTCTCTGTTTCTGTACGTGAATTTCCTTCTCCTTTCTCTTATTAAAACATCAATCCTTGGATTTAGGGCCGACCCTAATCCAATATGACTCATTATTAACTTGACTACATCTGCAAAGGCCCTATGTCCAGGTAGACATTCACAGACATCATTCACAGACATCTCACAGACAATCACATGGGATTAGAACCTCAACGTATCATTTTTGGAAACAAAATTCAACCCATGACACTCTCTTAAAAGTTCATTTAAGGATAATATAATCTATTTATGCACATAATTTTCCAAATAAATATAATACCCTAATAATAAAAAGAACTAAATATAAATACTTCATAATAAATATGTATTTTAATATGCTTAGGTACTATTAAACTAAATAATAATGAACTACTCACATTTGCAGCTGCAATCACCATGTGAAAACAAACCATATTTTAATATTGTTGATCCAATAGCAAAGTAACCATTAGTAGATTGATTTGCTTAAATAATGACTCACTATGATAAAGTTCTGAATAAAATGAAGAACAAACTCCCCCCAATTCACAAGACAGTTGGATTTTAGAATTAAACTTATAATAAAATGTGCACAAGGATTTTTTGTATAAAACAAAGTTGACTTCTATGCTCAGATACTAACAAAGAAGTTTTTCATTTATATTCATAGACATTGGGACATACAAGCATCATAGAAAATGCAAAATAATTATTTGGTATACAGGGCAGTCCCATGCCTAACAGGATTCCAACCACCTCTGGTTCCATCCACTAAAAACCTAGAATGTCTCCACATCTCATTTTCTGAAAAGGAAAATAGCTTTTCTCTACTGATTTATAAAAACATAGTTTAGGAAACAGTGTATTTCCTGTGGAGACCCACAGTCAGAATTTTAAAGTTATTGCTAACCAATGAGTAAGACCACAGATTTAGACTTCTCTGGTATAGTAATGAAAACAGCTTTTAAAGAAAATAATTCAACAAATATATATCATATATACAAACAAGTTTTTAATTTATTAAATAGATACTTACTGCATTATGTGCTAGACACTAAATCAAGCCCTGAGAAGAAAATGACAAACAAAAAAGTTTGTCAATTAAGAAACCACTTTTTTATGAAAATAATAAATCCATACTCATGTATGTTTTTATCATACATTATTTCAAGATTAAAAACTGTTTTAAATTAAATATATATGACATATATATATAAATATATGTACATATATTTATTTCAAACATATGTACACACGAAATTAAGAATCAAAAACACTAAAAGGTTAATTGTGGTTACGTATTAGTTTTTCTTTTACAAATGCTACGGCTTCTTATTTATTATTTTCTGAGATTTTTGTGTCATTATACTCAAAATCACAATAACTCCATTTACCTTATACCCACTATAATAGTTGACATATATCTCTTTCTAATTCTAACTGAATTACATAATTATTTTTCCTCAATTTACTGTTTGGGAAAGTAAAATGTATAGAAATAAGAAGTGCATTTCTGCTCTACTGGCACATTCCAGGCATCATTTTGGATTGACTGAGGCATATTTCAGGATGTGCTAGCTTTCAGGAAGATTTCAGATCACACCATATAGGCAGACACCTAGGCAGGCTATACATAAAGCCAACTGATCTCTCTAGTTCTATTCTTAACCCCCTATACATCACAACTTCACAAAAAATTGAGGATTCACATGAGGAACAGATTGCAAACATAAAACCTCTACACATGTTTTTGATGAATAATACAGAAAGGAGGAAGGCCAGGTGTTGGAGCTATGCTGTTGCAGAACAGGTGGCACCACACATGTGGCAGATGCATGAGAATAGAATCAATGATGCTTTTAATGTAGGGATAGAGTTTTAGTATGGTTAAGAAGAAGTATAATGGACATATATTACTAAATAAAATGCCTCTAAAGTAAAATGAAAAGACCAGTCTTCAATTACTATACTCTTTTCTTCCTCTTCTTTTTATTATCAGGTTATTCCAAATTCTATATTCCATGTATATAGCGAGGATATTTGTGACTTTGGATTCACTGGAGACATTTCTTATAGCGCTTCAGAAACCTATTATCTTATCGCCTGGAAGTACACTAGTAGAATTTAGTTTTGAGAAAGTTAAACATTAATTATTTCCTATGAATAAGTATGACAGTGTAAGATATAGAAGGTTTCTGCTACAAATATAGAGACAAAACAATAAGAAGGATAAATACTTTTAATTTTTAAATTCAATGAGAGATTTTTTTTTCCATTTACTATCAGGTGGATTTTTACTCTTGAGACAAAGTAAAGTGCAAAAGAAGGAAAATATCCAGACATACACTTTAGATGTCTTTTGGCATTGACAAGGAATTTTTCTTCTAGACTTTTGATTTTCAGTTACCAGCAACACTTCCTTTAGTACCAATCTGCTCTAGACTCTCTTATTTAAGGGAAGCAGTACTTCATTTAAAAAATGATTCTGAATTTATAGTCTAAAGTAATTTCTTTGCAAAGTAAATGTGTTTAGATGCATTACTTTAAAAGCTGTTAATATTTTTGAATAAAAACAAAAATCAGCATACTTTCAACTTATTCCATACTATTATCGAATATTTAAACAGACTTTAAATAGCTTTAAACATGGTATTCAGTAGCTCAGAGATCTGATTAAACTAAATGTTTAAAAATTGGAAAAGGGAACATTTTATCAGATAAAAAAGAATCTGTAAAGCAAATCACCCATGATAACAAAGAGGTAATTGAGAACTACCCTGGTGTTAATGGAGTTCTCTGAATGACATGTATAGAATAGGAAGTGATAGAAAACTGCAAGTGAGTATGTGGGAGAGGCCTGCAGAAATCAAGTTGCATAAAACTTAGAAATCCTAAACCTGTTGCCCTAAAACAATAAATTGGTGAACTTGGATTGGTTGAGAACTAATGATACCTTTCCCTTTCATCTGGAAAAAGAAAAAAGTGGGTACAATGTAATATAGTTGAAAATGTTTAAGCACTGAAAAAAGAAAATGATGCAAGTAGATATTTTAAAACATTAATATAACAGGAATTTATTTTAGGCATTCCAGAAACACAAAAGTAAAACTAATAATAGAACAAATTCTTACCTTTTTTTTTTCTTTTGGGGTAGGTATTTTATAGAAAATATATCAAACTGCATGATAATGATCTCTTCCCCACTCCCTGCTAAATGGGAAAATACAGCCTTAAGAAAATGTTGATATAGTTGGAATTCTTTTATGTGTATTATTTACCAATTAAACAAAAGAAACATCCTTGACCTAATTCAGTTTAAGATATAGCTATGTGTACTCTGATTTCCAGATGCATGTAATCTAAAAGTTAGATATAAAATTCTATTCATTCAGAAACTGAATGAAACCTATAATGTATGAATTTAAACAAGTGCTCTTAAAGTTTAGAATTAGACATATATTATATTTTACCTAGATCAAACTTCATTTCCTTCATAGAACAAGCTCTCACAAAGGACAAGAGACGTGAAGAACTTAAGATTAACTATGGATAGCAACAGTATTCAAAAGATCTAACTTCAAAATTGGGAAGATAATGGTAAAGACAAGGAGTCCCGTAAAAATATAACTTCTATATTTACCAGATATAATAGTTTCTGATTCCACATATAAGAAGTTTGGAAGCTGCCACTTCATTCTAGTAGCAAGTAAAAAGCTGAAGAGAACAAAAAATAAACAACTCTTCTTGGGTCCAAAAGAAAGGGAAGGACATGGGCATTGGAGACACAGACAGGCAAATAGAGGGAGCTGAAATTTGTCATAGCAGTGAAAACCACATTGAGAGCCAGTGTCAGGGTAGGAAAACAGGAACTCTAATTGAAAAATTATTAGAGGCTCAGTGTGGACAGCTCTGAGAGTTTAAAACTCCAGTTGGATCTAGTCATGGGGTGTAGGGGGGCACAATATTGTGAGGTTTACCTCTAGGATCTTGTCCAAGTCCCAGTAGTAAACGTAGAGAAAAATACTTTTGTTCTTCAAGAAGTGGAAGGGGAAAAAGTAGCATTTTGAACTACACTGGAGCACCTTTTTTTTTTTTAAAAACAAGACCTGCTCTCTGGTTAAATAGAACCTAACCTATTGGGATATTATCAGAGTCTAACTGACCCAGAGAGTGAAAATATCCAGCTCAGCTCACTCTAGCCATTCTGTCCCACCTAAATAGGGGAGAAATAAAAACCTGAGAAACACTTCTGAATTTCACAGTCCAGAGGCATAAGCTCACTAAAAGACTGAGACCTAATCATGGGACTATAGTATTCTGCCTCTCTCCTCAGAGCTCACCATCACATTACTAATGCCTACACACAGCAGTTCCTTCTACCTGGAACATTAAATCTGGCTATCAGAAAAAATTACAAGGCATACCAAAAGGCAAAAAAAAAAACACAATTTGAAGAGAGAAAGCAAGCATCAGAACCAGACATGGCACAGATATTGGAATTATCGTACAAATATGATTGAAATGCTAAGGGATCTAATGGAAAAGTAGACATTATGCAAGAACATATGGGCAGTGTAAATAAAGAGATAGAAATCCTAAGAGCCAAAGACAAATATTAAAGATAAAAAACACTGTAGCAGAAATGAAGTGACTTTGATGAGCTTATTAGTAGACTGGATACAGCTGAGGAAAGAGCCTCTGAGCTAGAGGATATATCAATAGAATCCTCAAAAACCAAACTGCAAAGAAAACAAAGGCTGAAAAGAACAGTGAAGAATACCCAAGAATGGTGGGGGCAACTATAAGAGATGTAACATACCTATAGTAAGAATACCAGAAGTTAAAGAAAGAGATAAAGAAAGGAAAGAAAGAAAGAAAGAAAGAAAGAAAGAAAGAAAGAAAGAAAGAAAGAAAGAAAGAAAGAGAGAAAGAGAGAAAGAAAGAAAGAAAGAAAGAAAGAAAGAAAGAAAGAAAGAAAGAAAGAAAGAAAGAAAGAAAGAAAGAAAGAAAGAAAGAAAGAAGAAAGACAGAGGGAGGGAGTGAGGGAGGAGGAGGGGAAGGGAGGGAGAGGGAGAGGAAGGGAGGAAAAAAGAAGGAAAGAAGGAAGGAAGAAAGGAAGGGAAGGAAGGAAAGGAAGAAATATTTGAAACATTAGTGGCTGAGAATTTCCTTTAAATTGTCAGACACCAAACCACAGATCCAGAAAGCTCCGAAAGAGATTACCAAGTAGGATAAATGCCAGCAAAACTACACTTCAGCATGTCATTTTCAAACATACAAAGATAAGAAAAAAATCCTGAAAGAAGCCAGAAGGAAAAACAAAACAAAACAAAAACACATTACTTATGGAGGAACAAAGATAAGAATTATATCCAACATCTCTTCAGACACCAATCAAGTAAGAAGTGATTGGAGAGAAATATTTAAAGTTCTGAGAGAAAAAAAAAAAACAAAAAAAACCCCACAATCTAGAATTTTGTGGCCTGTTAAATTATGCTTCAAAAGTGAGGAAATAAAGTAAAAAGAATATAATTTATGTTATTATAAATTTTTTGACAGGCACTTTAACCCAAATAAATGAACAAATTAATGAAATTGGTATTTTATATATTTTTGCCTTTAAAGAAGAATAAAGGACATTTGATCTATAGTTATTATCAAAGAAGTTCTGCAAATTACTCTTTTGGGTTACTCAGTGGGAAAATGCAATCAATTGAATAACTGACATTTTCAACAAATTTTCCAATATTATATAAAAGTTCATGTTTTCTTACTATAGGAATTAACACACTCATTTAAATACATTTAAAAACATAGAAACTCAAAAGATTGAATAATTATTTTAGCGGTCAGAGATACACACTGTAGTTATTTTGTTACAAATACATTTGATATATTACATAGAACAATATTTAAATGACATATTGTCAATTTAATTTAACTTTACCTCTACTGAATAAATACTAATTCTTATCAATGCTACTTGCTAAACTTCCTCTGAATCTTCTAAATTTCTTTCAAATTTTCTCTGTTATACTTTTTAGCAGACCAGTGTCCTTGAATACTTAGAAAATTACAACAGTATTTTAACTGTTTTCCTATATTTAAGTTTTCTTTTCCAGGTATTTAGTCTCCACCTATAGATACAGTCCTTATGTAAAACCAATTTTATTTATGTAAAAATATAAATCAATTCACGTCATTCTCCTGCTGAGGCCTTACAGTTTTAAAGCACAAACTGTCTGGAGAGACCCTTGAAGAGGAAAAGTGCTATTTATTTCTCTAGCCACATCACAAGTACTACATATGCCTCTCTTCTGACTAAAGCTGTTATTCATTTGGATATGTCAGTTCCTATGAGGATCCTTCCATGTCACAACATACACATTAGATTGGGTTTGGCAGCTCATAATCTGACTATCACTGACCCATGCTCTTTAATAGTGGTTTTAATTATCTTTACCTCACTAGGTGACAAGTTCATAAAGGCAGGGACTATGTCTGCTGTGTTTGCATTGGAACCTCCAAACCAAGTATAAAGTTTCTGAATAATAGAATGAAAATTTTTAAATAGTAAATATTTAAAAACATGTATCCTCTCCCTGAGCACATAATATTCCCTCTTCTGGAATATTCTTTATTTCTTATATACTTGACTAACTCTTTCTTATCCTTAAGACTTCAACTTAAATGTTATTTCTTCAGAGTCTTTCTCTGGATCCTGAACCTAAAATGTATCCTTCTGTAATACTCTCTCAAAATGCGGTGTAATTTTCCAACAAAGTGCAGATCATGTTTTGTAATATATATTTATTCCTTTGAATATTTGGCTGTGTCTGTTTCTCTCACTATAGGTCATTAAAGGCAGGAAAGGGATGATTTTGTTCATTTCTCTCCACTGTCCTATTCAAGGCTGCATAACGTGAAATGGGTGTTCAGGAGACATTTTTTCAATGAATGGTGAATGGAGGGTTTTTGTTTGGTTTTACTGGTTTTGTTTTGTTTGGGACTTGTTTTATTTTATGTCCTGTCTTAGAAAAAATAAAATTTGCCAACATAATGACAACCCCTGCTCATTTCCTTTGTTTCTGGTTCATGAAGCCAAAAATCTGGAAAACATTGCTGTTGAAAATGCATTTTGATATTGACAGGATAAATGCAGAGTTTGGGGTCTATTTCATTGGACATTTACATCAAAGAAGTAACATTTCCTATTTGCATTTTGTTTCTCTAGCAGAACACTGTTTGAGAAGGTCTATTTCTTATTTTCAAAACTGCAATACGACAGACACATTTATCACTCAACAATTTATGGTATTTTTACTGTAACTTTATGGAAAAACTGATCCAGTGTTACTCCTTTGCTGTCTCTGTGTCTGAGAATCAAAACACACAAGTAGACACTGAAGTTTTAAATTGCTTGCATCCTATTGGCAAACTGTAAATTTTCC
The DNA here is from genome assembly GCF_002837175.3 of Physeter macrocephalus. NCBI lineage: Eukaryota > Metazoa > Chordata > Mammalia > Artiodactyla > Physeteridae > Physeter > Physeter macrocephalus. Next base: position 31,111,563 of record NC_041226.1, on the reverse strand, counting down.
AGCTCATTTAGGCAAAATAAAGATTACCTCAGACCTGGAAGTTAAATTCAATTAGCATTTCACTAAAGATGAGCATGCAAGGTGAGTAATGTCTCTTTTCTAACAGATTAGTATTATATGTATTCCTTGTATAATGATAAGTAAATCATTCCTGAGGCCACATTCAAGGAGAACTGTGCAAGATAAACAGTCATTTCTGGCAGTTAACAAATGAATAATTTATTTATAATGCTTTAGAAATTTTAGTCACATAGAATTTTATTTTGAAGAACAGTAACTCATACATTTGCACCTTAAGAAATATGTTTTATAAAACCAGTTTTAATAATGTTCCTGCAGGAGTATAAATAGGATTTAACAATAGGAGTAAATTTATAATGGTCATCTATTATTAATACTGAATGTATAAACCCTATTAAGGAAAGCACACGAATAATTTAATAAGACAATATGCTATGGATATGGATGTATCAATAACTCTCAAGTGATTGGTATATTCATCTATTCTTCATTAAAAATGCATGGCTATTTAATTCCTGACAAACTCGAATATAAACATTATGTTCTAGAAAAAGAGGTAAGCCTTTTAATACTATGTTTGTTTATTTATTTTGAATATAATTTATCAGTGATACTTTTGTTGCAAAATATTGTCACTGCAACTGGAAATTTGGCTAGAAATTTATTAGAGATTTATTGCCATTTCCCTTTAGAGGAATGTATACGTGAGATGCATTTTAAAATGCTAAAGAATAACAGAGAATTTAAGGAAGGCAGAGATATGTCCTTTAAAGTACTATTGTGTAAATAGACTCAGCCTTTACTTTTGCACCACAGCAGCTTTTATTTGTAAAGGAACATTTTTTATTGTCCAATTTTAAGTTATTTAACCCTTAAAAATTTGAATTAATGTCATTATACTCACTGAAGCATAAGTGAATTTACCTATTGAGTGTTCAGGCTAAGAGAGAATGGAAATTAATGGCTGGGTTCTTAGTGATCTAGTTTAACATAATATAAAATTTGATATATAGGTACAGCAATAACAACAAAATAAAGAGAGAATATTAAGTGAAACAACAAACCCTGGGAAAAGAGCAAGACAACAGGGAATAGTTAGAATAGGGAAAAGTTACAGTGATTGATATGCTTTTTTTTTTTTCTTCTGTTCTGAAATCGCACTGTATATTTATTAGATTTTCTTGCAGCTAAAGATAATTAGGGTAGATTCTTGTTCCCCATTATATGGGCGATTATGCTGATAACATAAAGTTATTGCTTGGAATATTTGGCCAAATATATAATGTTTATTTTTATAGACTCTTTTAAAAATGATTATTTAACACTTAAAGACATTTTCATCCCTTAAAGCCAGCCAGATAATATATCATAAATTAGTAAACTGTTTCCCTATTTTGGGACATTTTATAAAACATCAAATTTTTAAAGGAACAAATTTAATGCTTTTGTTTGTTAATTTAAGATAAAACATAATAATATATCTTTTAAATTCATTCAATCAAAGTATGTATTATAAATCAATTGCACTCCTTTCCTGTTATAAGTACAGACGATACAGTGATAATTAAATAGACACAAGTCCTGATCTGCTAAAGCTTACAGTATAGGAGAAAAAGGCATTGAAGCAATAATCAAATACACACAAAATTATGAACTGTAATTATCTATCTGTAGAAAACATAGAATAGTATGAGGGTTACCAAATTTGGAGTGGGGCTTATTGAAGTCATGTCAGAATAATTTATATATAAAGGAAGACCTGAAAGACAAACTCTTATCAACAAAGGGTCAGTGCAGGGCTCTGCAGTTAGAGGAAGTATCATGTGCTTCTATGTCCAGATATGATAAAAGAGCTTAGTGGATTCAATCATCTGAAAGTAAGCCAGCATGGCTGGAAATTAGTGAGGAGGGTAAAACTAATACAAAAATAGACTAAAAGGCTTCCCTGGTGGCGCAGTGGTTGAGAGTCCTCCTGCTGATGCAGGGGACACACGTTCGTGCCCTGGTCCGGGAAGATCCCACATGCCGCAGAGCGGCTGGGCCCGTGAGCCATGGCCGCTGAGCCTGCGCGTCCAGAGCCTGTGCTCTG